>NW_009719238.1:2326-5161 GCF_000703405.1 Apaloderma vittatum | reverse complement strand
CGTGGGGCTCTCCCTCGCTGCTCTTCTTCGACTTTTGGCGTGTGAACAATGCGTGCACTTATCTCAGGACTTATTTAGTGCCCAGCTCCACACCCTGAAATTGCCTGATTATAGCTTTCGGAGCCTGGGTGATGCATGGGGTTAGGCAAACAGATGTGCCAAGCAGTCTTGTTGAAAACCCACAGCCAGGCAGCAGCTTTCAGCTCTCCACATTGTTCCTTTTCTTTTTTCTTTTTTTTTTTTCTTCTCTCCTCTCCCTCCCCCCTTTTTTCCTTTCAGAAGTAGCTCTAATAATTGCCTTCATATTGCTCTCAGCGAGGGAAGGGCTGGGGAGAAGAAACACTCAACGTTTCAGCCATTTGCCAGTAATTTTCTCTCCAAGGAATGGGCCCCTCCATAGCCAAGAACTCGTGACTCTTTTGCCTGGTTGTCTCCTTGCCTGGAACAAACCCACCCCCTCACCTCCTCCCTGCCTCCTCCGCCAAGACGTCTCCTCTCAACTCGTGACCTCTTCAGGTGCACGTCTCCGCACGGCAAGAGCTGCAGGGGAGAAGGCGAGCAAGGCTGGGCTTTGCTGGTGCCAACGGTGGCCTTCTCCAACCCATCTTCTACTTCTCCAAGGCACCTCCTAACCCTACGTGTACCCCAAAAGGGCTCGAAGGGAGAGGGCAACGTGTAGGCCCTGGTACGGAGGGCAGATGTTTTGCCCTGGCCTCGTGGTGTGAATTTGTCCAGTCTTCTGTGGGAGCCAGTGGGGAGAAGGGGGCACCTTGTCAGGGCCACCTGGCCCACCTCAGGTAGCCAAATCAGCATGGAAGGAGGGGGTTTTGGAGGTGCCAGCCTCTCTGTTGAGTAAAAAGGCTTTCCCGGCTGTTGATAGATATGATAAAGTCTTACCCAAGAGAAGGAGGAGGAGAGATCTGGCAGGGGTCTCTTGGTTCCTCCAGATCCTCCCCCCAGCCCAGCTCCCCACTAAGCCTTCATGGTAGGAAACCTCCATGTGGAGAACAGGCCTGGTGAGACCTGAGCTGCCCAAACCATCCACTGGGACCCCAGTGTTGCTGTTCCCACCAGGTCTGAGCCTCACTTTGCTCTTGAAAGCTGCTCCCACATGCCCATACCTGAGGTCTTAAAGCCCATTGGTCGGGTTCTTCCTCCTCCTTGCCACGTTGCGATGCTTTGAGGGGCTGTTGGAGACTTGGGACAATGAGGAAAGTGCAGCACAAGAGCATTTTGTGCTTGCTCCCAGGTGCAGAGACTGAGGTGCCACTTGGGGGCACTGGGGCTTGAGAGATAGTGATTGGGCCACCTACGAGGTGCAATGGCTCCTTAAACCAAGCCAGTGTTTGAATTCCATGAGGAATCTGCCTTTTTGAGCCTTGCTGTTGCTGAGATGGAGACCACTGTGCCGCTGGGATGACTGGGGAGCCTACGGTCCCCTGCGTGGCTGAGCCTGGCAAGAGCATCTCACACGGGGACGTCTTCCCTGTGGTCTCTTAAAGCTTTTCCCAACCTAAACAATCCTGTGATTCTAAGATTACGTGAGATGAGTGATCAAGGACTCAGCTGGATTGCCCACACGTAGGTGTCTGGAGGAGTTTCAGACGCCTCAGGGTATCTGAGACATCTCACGGAGCAGGCCTCGTGTAGATCGCCCACAACTCGTGCCATTTCAGGGCAGGCTGGGTCGGCCAATGGGAAACGACACGGAGGAACCCCAACTCAAGCCAGAAATGCACCAGCTGGACCCATTCCCACCCCAGTCCTCATCCCTTGCCTGGGGAACGCTGGGCTCAGCACTTGGAGAATGAGGATGGTGAGGGTCGGGCGTTCCCCACCCGCTCTCCTCCTCCCCTCCTTTCGGGCCGCCAAGGCTGCGGTGAGTGAGGTGGGTTTCCAAAGCTAATTCCTCTCCGAGAAGCCGCAGGTTTCTTCCTTGGCTCTGCCGCGTTGATCCTACCCGCCCTTGCCCTCCCTTGCCCACTCTCACGTGCAACGACGGGCTCAGACTAGCTCCTCTCCCAGCAGCAGCTTTCTGAGTCACCCCGACGTGCTCTGGAGAAGACTGGACGGCAACCGCTCAGCTCAGCGCCCGTTTGCGTCTCCAAGCTCCCCTCGGAATGGTGAATTAAGCCCATCTATCCCCAGGTTAAGCTTGGGAGTCGAACTTTTCCCTGCCTCACCTCCTGCTTGTTCTGAAAGCTATTTGAAAAATGTCCTGGAATGCAACCAATGCTTTGCGGGGAAGGAAGAAAAACAAGCAAAACAAAAAAGGAAAAAGGAAAACGGAAAAAGGAGGAAGAAAGAAAGAAGGAAAAAGAAAGAAGGAAAAAAGAAAGAAAAAGGAAAAAGGAAGAGGAAAAAAGAAAGAAAAAGGAGAAAGGAAGAAGAAAAGAAGAAAGAAAAAGGAAAAAGGAAGAAATAAGAAAGAAAAAGGAAAAAGGAAGAAATAAGAAAGAAAAAGGAAAAAGGAAGAAAAATAAGAAAAGAAAAAAAGAAAGAAAAAAGGAAAGAGGGAAGAAAAGAAAGAAAAAAGGAAAGAGGGAAGAAAAGAAAGAAAAAAGGAAAATAAGAAGGAAAAAGGAAGAAGGGAAAAGGGAAAGTGAAAGGGAAAGACCAAAATATTAAAAAGGGAAGCTGGATCCTGTTTACTCCCTGACACCGCATCCAGGCAATGCTGGAGGGTTGCACGCGTCCACATCAACTTCCTACAGGGATCCATAAACGAGGGGAGCAAAGTGACTCCCCCACTACCCCCTTCGCCCCCTACAATCCGCAGGAAACACCACCCCAGCCCATGTCACCCCATGTCCAACCCAGATCTTGCACCATCAG
>NW_009719238.1:0-2312 GCF_000703405.1 Apaloderma vittatum | reverse complement strand
TGGGTCCTGACACAGGTGGAGGACAATCCCTGCTATCGTGAGCCCTGATTTCTGGTGATTCCCCTTCCGCAGGTGCCTCTTCCATCCCTTGCATCCTAACGGGAGCCGTTGCTCTCTCAGCCTTTAGTGTAGATGGGCCCTACTCACACATCCCCTTTTGGGCACCTCCTTCCAGACGGATCGGGAGGAGAAATTGGGAAAAATGCTGAGAATGATTCAGAAGCCTAAGAAAACACAACCTTGCTTGTGCAATCTTTGCAAGGGCTCTGGAGAAGAGGGACCAAGAGGAGCAGAAACAGCTGTTTTGTGTCCAAGTTTGCTGAAAGAGAAGAGTGAATTAATTCATCTGGGGACAAGGCAAGAAGCCAAAAGCTTGAGTCCAAGCCTGGCTATCACATTACTGAGCAGCTTTTGGGCCTTGAAGAGTCCAAAAGGGAGGAGGAAGAGAAATCTTGGGGTATTACACTCACTTCTAGTTGAAGACTTCTTGGGTATGACCCAGTTTCAGTTGCGCCACATAAACTGGGCTCACCATGCCCTCTGTAGGCAAGGCCCACCTGAAAAACTCTTGAGCTTTTCCCTCAGGGACTCAGAAATGGATGAATTATGGGCAGAGGTTGGCCAACGTCATGGTGGAGAGGAGCCGAGCTGTCCTGCATCCCAAGCCTGTGGCTTTGTGGCAAAGATTCCCAACTCTTGCGTTGTTCTTGGCCCGAAAGCGGTGTAGCTGCAGGCTTGGCGACACAGGGAACCATAGGCTGTGTGGATTAAATTAACCCTCTCCCACAGACTCTTCAAAAAAAAAGAAGAAAGAAAACACCCAATCCCAGAATGGTGAAAGCAAAAGCCAAGGAGAAAGACCTTGGGTGGCAAAACCACATGTTTATAGCCCTCAGGCTTTGACAGATCGTTGGCTTTAGAGCCTTTCTAGCTCCAGAGGAGTAGGAGGCAGCCAGCTCCCAAAAACGTGTCATTGCCAGGGTTTTGAGCGACACATTTTTGGCAGGCCGGCTCACGAAGACAGGCCCTCTTGTCACCGCAAAGTGCTCATCGGCTTGCCCACATGTTGACGACAGCTTTGAGGCTCTCTTGCCTCCTCGGAGGCTTTTTCTCAGGAGGAAGGGTGCCGAGCCGTGGGTGCGCTGCAGTTTGTGGGCGGAAATACTCCCGGCGTGCAGGGAGGAATGTGAAAAACCTGAGCCCACAACCACGTTGAGTCATTGGCCATTGGCAAGCAACCGCGGGCCGAGCTGCAGCCCGAGTCTTTAGCCTCTTGGGCTGGTAGGGTGGTGTTGTGTCATGTTTCGGTCTCCCTCAATGGAAATCCTTGACTTGACCACCTAGTGTCGGGGAAAGGCAATGGAGAAGGCTGGGCTTTGCCAGAAGGAGGTCGTCCTGCCTCCCATGTGGGGTTTGTCTTCTGCAGCCCAATACTCATCTGGATGCTCCTTGATACCCATGAAAGTGTGAGACTCAACTCAAACCCAAACCTCTACGACCTACTGGTTTGGGTCTGCTCTGAGCACTCTCCTCTCACCTGTGGAATGATGCTTTAAAAATCTCCTGCTTAGCTCTCGTCCGGTTGCAGAGGGAAATAAAAACATCAAGGGTAGGAGCCACGGTGTCTGCAGGTGTCACAGTTGCAAGGCTGGGACGTTCCAGGGAGGAAAATTGTGCAGATTGGTGCGCATGCAGCTGAGGAGGCTTTTGGGGATCAAAAAGGTGATGCACCCAGCTGAGATAAAATAATATGGGAAATGAAGGGAGAAAGTCGAATAATTTGCAAGGTGGCTGGATGGCGAAACTCTGAGCAACCTTGTCCGACCCTATAGCTGCCCCTACTTCCAGCAGGAGCTTGAGCGAGGGTCCTTCCCCCTAAACTATCCTGTGATCCACCCTGAATTTGCCCTACAACCCCTGCAGATGGTGGAACACCGCCCTGCACCCCGCTATCAACTCAAGTACCCTCCCACCCTTCTTCGCGGGAGCTGTTGCACAAGCCAAGGAGTTAGCAGCGCGCGCGCCAGCCGCCGAAGAAAAGGTGCAAAGCCGTCATCTTGGTCCCCTCCCCCTGGGGTATTTCGGAACCATCCCAGCCTCAGAGTCTTGAACCAATCCCCAGGAGAACCTGGAACAGATCCCTGCCTTGTGGTCGCGATGGGCTGAATCAGCTCAAGGCAGTTCTTATCCTGACACGTCTAATTGATACCTTGGGTCCAAGGTGTCATTAAAACGCTTGGATAATCGCTACGGGTACAGAAAGCCGGACTGTCAGTTTAGGGAGGGTGATTAATGTTCCCTAAACCCAGTGT
>NW_009719237.1:266-477 GCF_000703405.1 Apaloderma vittatum | reverse complement strand
ATCTTTTTTTATAGTATTCTTCATCATCAAACGAGAGAACGTCTTTCTTATTCTTATAGAAAATAAGGACACCTGGACACTTGCCTTTGGGGAACACCTCACCAAGTAATTTTGATTGTCTGAGCTGTCCTAATTGCTGGTTTTCCCTTTTGTGGAATCTGTGAGGAGTTTCTCTGACAATTGCTGTCCCTACAGCGCCGTGATCTCTTCT
>NW_009719237.1:0-251 GCF_000703405.1 Apaloderma vittatum | reverse complement strand
AGCCGCCTTTCCTCCCAGCTTAGGAGTGCTGACAAGGTTGCCCAAGATCTTTCCTGCCTCCATCTAAACTCGTCTAGCTCAGAAAGCTCCTAGACTGTCCCTCCACGCATAACTCGGGCTGACTGCAGCAATCAGAAATTGTTGTCCAGCCCTTCCCTCCCATTCCCTCCTGGCTCCTTGGGGATTCTAAACTTTCAGTTGCTTTTCCTCAACTTTTCTGTCTCAGATTGTTCCTTTAGCTTCTCAACTTT
>NW_009719236.1:76701-107895 GCF_000703405.1 Apaloderma vittatum | reverse complement strand
CACAGTCCGCCAAGGGCCGCGCTGTCAAGGCAGAAAGTCATTTTGTGGTGGTTTTCTTTTTTTGCTACGCGTCTCCTCAGTCTTTTCCTCAAATTCCCAGCATTCATGAAAAACTCGCTTCCAGGCAGCAGCCTCTGCTCCGGGACTCCACCGGTACGCCCGAAAAAGTTGAGCAAATCCTTTTGTGTCCCGTTCGTGCCTTTGTGGCTTCGGTGATGTTTAAGAGAGTAAAGCAAGTTACTCCCTTACAATTAGGAGGCCAAACACCACTTGTAGTGTAGGGTCAGTGGTCGGACTCGATGATCCCAAGGGTCTTTTCCAGCCTGAATTGTTCTGTGATTCTCTCACGGTTCGCCACTTGTGCAGCCGTACCCAACAGAGGGCAGTGGTAGCCCACATAATTTTTAAAGTCTTAGTTCTGTGTCTTGCCGGAGTAGCACAGGCTGACATTAAAAGAAATTTTAAAAAGTGACTGCGATGGCAGTAACTCTGGGCAAAAGCTTCCTGTGAAACAAGCTATGCATTTTAAATTTCACTCTGTTTCTACAAACTGGGGGTTGCAAAGCCTCATTGAAAAATCTTGCTCAAGCACAGCTGTTCATTTTTTGGTGGGACTGTGTAGTTTAGGTTCTAAGTGCAGGTATTCTGAGGCTGTTGATGCAAAGCGGCTGTTGGCAACAAACAGATGATGTTTTAAATAACGAGGTTTTGTTACTTAAGATTCAAGCATGGACAAGAAGTCTTCTAGAAGTAGGAAAATGATAAGAGATTTTAGGAAAAAAAAAAAAAAGACAATTGAAATCGCAAAGAGAGAAATTAACCAGAAATATTTTCAGTTTGCTGAGGGGTGTAAAAATTTTAATTTCCTGGTAGTTTCCTTTCAAATGTCAAATTTTCAATGACCACCTCAGACTTCAATTGGATTTAACAGCATCTTTCGTACGCAAAGCGTTCACGTGTCCTGCCTGAGGCCACATCAAAACTTCTGGAGTTAGCAAAGCTGCTCAGACCACATCATTTTCTTTGAACTGGTTTGATTTTGCTGCCACGAAAGGCTTCAAGGAAAAATGGTTTGCTTCAGAAAAAGAAGTAACAGTCGATCTGTTCCATTTTAATCTCTTGCACTCACTCCTGCTTATATCTAATCCGAGCGCACAGTTTACAAATCACAGAATGCTTGAAGATTTTGTAGAAAGAAGCTCTTTATTATAAATTATCATCATAGTTCAAGATTGAAAGCGCTCTATAAATACAAGGTATTATTAGAATGCTGTATTAACCTACATGTATAATAAATTCCCCATGGCAACTCTCAGTATACCTAGTTTTATACTCTTTCACCTGAGGAATATTAGAATATTACCTTTTTTTTTCCCTTGCCCCGTTTCGTCTTTTTTTTTTGCGTGTATGTTTGCGCTGAAATTCCTACTAAGTCATCATAAGTGTAGAAATGTG
Organism: Apaloderma vittatum; assembly: GCF_000703405.1. Classification (NCBI taxonomy): domain Eukaryota; kingdom Metazoa; phylum Chordata; class Aves; order Trogoniformes; family Trogonidae; genus Apaloderma; species Apaloderma vittatum. Next base: position 106,440 of record NW_009719236.1, on the reverse strand, counting down.
AGAAACACGTGAACCTGGAGGCTGTAATCGAGGCTGCAGAACGCCGAAGGGATTCCAGAGCTCCTATTTACACCTCTGTCATTCCCTCTAATGTTCCCCAACCCCAAAATATTTCAAGCAGAAGTGTGTTGTCATTAACATTCCATTCATCTCTGTGGTATGTTCTTCTCAACGCTAATGATAGCGTAGAATGAGACTTCTCTCTCAGAGTAGTTTCTTTCTTCCCAGTTGTTTTCCAACATGCAGATAAATGAGTCACACGACAGAATTTTCTCTCGCTGTGAAGTACCTGGTGTTCTGCTATCGTGTCTTGAAGGCGAGCTATAAACTGAGGCTTGGGAAGTCGCTAGAAGTTCCAAATTTATGGTCTTAAACCATTACATGCACTGAGTAAATAAGTACATACCGTTAAATTAACTCAGGAGGTGATTAACTTCAGGATAGAAACAAGTGAGACAGCTCACTGTCTCATAAATGTTATTTTTTAATTCAACATGGGCCCCTCAGCAGGATCACACGGGTTAGTTACAGGGCATGAAAACATCTTCGCACAGACCTTTTGTGTTATTCTTCAAAAATAGGTCGCTGTCCGACTTCCACGCTGCGGAAAATTTTCCTTCACTTGTAAGAAAAGCGTTGCAGATTTACGGGACGGACACAGCTAAGAGGAATCAGAATTTGTTCTATCCGTGGGTGCCTTCGGGTAAGTCCTTTGCTCCGTCAGGTGAAAGTAGTGCTTCATGCATGCAGGCAAATGAGTATTTTGAGGCTGACCTGGGTGGATGAAGAAATAATTTGTGAAAGAAAACGCACCCCAAGGACTGTAGGGGAGGGTTAATTAGTCTTCACATGTAGCCAAATGTAATCTTGTCCAGTAAGTGTGGCAATGCCTTGGCTGCTGCACACCTCTGCTTAGATGGTCCAGAAAGACACAGAACGCTTGGAAGAGCAGCCGTGCCTCCAAGCTGCTCTGACCTGAGGATGCTGATGAAATGGAAAGTTGGCGTATACCAAAAAGATGTTTGATCTATCCCTGGGGAAGCAGTTTCCCCAAGTCTTATTACCAGCAGCCTGTCCCAGTGGGATCAAGAGAGGATCTTCTCTCAGTGGGCAGGCTTATTTCTTAAGTTACCTCGGGGTTGCTGCTTCAGATAACCAAGATAGGTCTCTCAGCTTAAACAGGGAAAAGAAAAACCACCCCCAGAATCTTTACTTCTGCCCTGAATACAGAGAACTACCCCCCAGGCTAGGTTTTCAGTCTCTGTAGTCTGTGGAATGGAAAGATCAGTCAGTTATAATGTGCTCTCTTACTTTACAAGCCCATATAATGTGTTTCCTGACATGTATCGTAGCAAAACTACTGATCTCTTCATTTTTTTGGCTGTCTAAAGCCACTGCTCACTGGCACCATGTAAATATTTTGCATATAAAAAGGCAAAATTTGTTAACTGTGAAGAGCTTACTGCCTACAAGTACAAGATACATTAAAGAAATCGTTTCCTGGTGAATAAATGCTGGAGTGTTGTGGTCTCTCATGCCTGTCTGCCTCCTAGAACAGGGGCCTCAGGGAAGTGAAGGTGCTGGGCAAATCCTGCTGAGGAGCTTGCTCCGTGACCAAAGATACGACCAAGATTCAGAGCAAGCCAAAAACCACAGGGATCAGTGAAGAAGGAGGTTTGGGAGCGTTACACCCAAGCAAGAGAGATGTGGGTGGAGATTACCAAGCACAGTAAAGGTGAGGGTGGAGTTGGACAGAGGGGCAAGAAGCCTGGGTGGAACGCAGAAGAAAACATATCGAAGGGCTGCAGAGCAAAGGGGACTGCGGCAACCTTGATGGGAACGGGCTGGAAGAAGCCAGACAGATGCGGGGCTGGAACCTCACAAAGCCCTGGAGAGGGAAAGAACGAATCTTTCAGATCTTGTTAAGGAGGAAGTAGCAGCCGAATGATCACCTTGAAGATTTCATCCCATGAGTAACAGGTGATTTAGCTCAGGAAGCCAGAGAGACACCTTCTCTTACTGAGCACCATTTATGACACAGCTGTTGGCAGTGTTTGCCCAGTGGCAAGGAGCTCAGTGCTGCTGGTGAAGCCGTTTTTCATTTATCCTGGGTAAAATATGTGTTCCTGACAGCGTCATGAAAACACCTTTGTTAAGATTTTGGCTTGTACCACGTTCAAGCATGAATAAATATTGCTGAACTGCACTTAGATCTAACTTTTTTAAGCATAGTTCCTCACTTTGGGGGAATGCAAAACTTTTATCAAAGTTTCTTTGGGGGGGGGGGGGCAGGGGGAGGGCTTTCAACAAAAGAACCTTATTAAAGGCAGGAGGATATTTGATGTTCAGTCTGTAGCAAATCTCCATCACTGATAGCTGAATGGGCTGCAATTGTAACTACCTGTGTGCTGGTGAGAACGATGACACTAACAAACTAAGTCACTGTCCCAGAGTCATGTTTGTAACAAAGCACAAACTGATCACATTTCCCACTGTCTAAGCTTTCATCCAAACCAAGACATATCCTGGAGCAATAGTTCTTCAGAGGTCTTTTTATAAGAGTACGGGACACTAATGCTAATGTCCTGGCCAGATTTAGTTCAGGTAATTATATCCTGCCTTCCTGAATTCCCTCCCAAGTTCAGGTGCGTATGGGATGCATCACTTCCAGGTCTAAACTATGAGCAATGTTATTTGCATTGAAACATCTTGCTGCTTTCCTGTCTAAAACCAGTTCCATTTCCTTGATGGATGAGATGTAGAGTTTGGGTTTTGCTTTGGTTTTCTCATAAAGTGCTGCTAAATTGGCTCTTTTTTAGTCTTCAGCCAAAAGGCAATTTAGAGGTATTGTATATTTATTTGTTTTTCTTATTTCTGGCCCTTTGTCCTTCTGATGGTTTTTACTGCTTTAACCACTGAGTAACTTTCCTTCCATTAATGTTTTGTCCCTATAGTGCATGTTTGTTTCATAGTATTACAGAAGTGTAGTATAATATTATCTAATAGAACTATAATATTTTGTAGAATTCCCCAAACCCTTCAATTGCCTAAGAAACTGATCCTCTTCTTTTTTTTTTTTATAGAAACTGATAACTTGTTCATAACTAGTTTCAACACAGGTGATTATCTTGAGTTTCAGAGAAGGGCTGTGATGGTTCCCGAGTCTCACTGATTCATTGTTGATCATGAGGAAATCATTCAATTGTTTTGAAGCTCCATTTTTCTCCTTGTATAAAGAAATGATAATATTATTTATCTAGCTCTACTGGAAGCATGCTCGCTTAATCATTTGGTGAGTGTCACCGGCTTGAGCTCTCTCGACTAAAGGTTCCACATCAGCAAGTGCCAAACATGAATCATCAGCTTTGTTTTCCATAATCACTGCTGTTACGCTAATGATCAATGTCACTCATTTCTAGGCCAGATTAATATTTCCAGGCATCATGCTTTTTGTGATTGACTTAATTTTTCTGCTGTTTGAGAATGGCAGCAGACAATGAGACAGCCTTAGGTGACCCAAGTAAAATGACAGGCAATTTAACCGAGGCGCTGATAAATCCCTGATAAATCAGAGCTTTTCCCCCTTTGGTTTCGTCTCCTGCCCAGCTAAGGTCAGGTGTGACCTCCTTTAGGATGACTGACAGGGAGATAGCATTACTTAGAAAATAATTCTGGCATGTTTCTGAGGCAGGAAGAGGAAAGGTCAGTCCTCTTCCTTATTTATTCCACCGGTACCGGGTAAAGAGCTCCATCCCCAGGATCCAGTTCCCATTTCCCTTGCCTCCCAAACGGTAATTGGTGCGCAGCCAGCAGTGGCCATAAGTGGCCTTCAAATGACGTCACCTTGGGGTGCAAAGGCAAATAGGACTACATTCCAGTTTCTCCTCACTGTTCATCACTTTCACTCGGAGCCTTTCACTGCTTCCGCATGCTCGTCTTTAGCGTTCGTATGATTACATTGCTCCTTATGTCCAAAGTGCAGCGTGCCTCGTATTAGAACATTATTAAGCTATTACCCTGCAAGATGGATGTGTGCCTTCCAAAGCCATTATAATGGCCGTGGTTTCGTTACTGCTCAGCTTCCTTTAAAGCCGGGTAATCTCTACCCAGATCTCTATAGATAATCATTCCTCACGGAGATCGTTTGTGACTTCGTGGCAAGTTTTTATGACACAATCATTTTTCTTTTCTTACTTGTTTGAAATCTTAATTCGCTCCTACAGGAAGATCCTTACGGAGCTGACCAGTGGCTTGTTTTCCTCTGGTTCAACACGAAATGTGCCTCATTGAAAGAGCTGCTTTTGCTAAATTTCTTTGACAAATACGCCTCTGCTTGCAGCAGACAGAGCATAGAAGCCCATGCAGTCTTTTGCAGCTGCATTCTGATCAGTTCAGGTGTAAATAAAGAGTTCATTTACCGATACAACCTTCTGGAGATGCTGCAACCTTGCAAGAAGACACCTCTTTGAAGAGGAGGGAAGTTTTTTAGAACTATTGGTACAAATAACACTTAGAATTTATGTCTGCCAGGCTAGTCTCTGGGCAGCTTAATAATAAATGCTTGCCCGACATAAGGAATCAAGAATAAGAGCAAGGCAGCATGAATTCCCGTGGCACCCAGAATAACAGAACAACATCCCATCTTGCACTTTAAACTGAATATTCATGTCAATGTGTCCTAGAGATTCTTCTCCTGAGGGGTGCTCAGGGGATATTCTGAAGTCGGTGACAGATGAAAGGTAATTTGCTTTTGTTCATCCCCCTTCAAAAAAACCCGCATGACCAATCTTACCCTCTTTGTAGCTCCACTATTTTGTTTAAATTTTAAACACACAGATAGGTGCAGTATACATTCTTTGACAAAGAACTTACGTAGCTGCAGTGGCAAAGCAGGACGTGAGGAAGCACGAAATGTTTTGTACAGAGAGAATTGGTGCTGATCTATCAAGTTAAAGTCAATGTTCAGTCAATGGAATAGGATATGAAGTTGATATTTGCTGCCAAAAGACTGGGAGACTCCAGTCAAAAATGCCAGGGCAAAATGTGGGTATTATGTTAAGACACTTCAGCAAAACAAGTAACACAAAATGCATTAGTGGGATCATAGGCCTAACGATCTCTGCTTACATGTCAACCGAGGAGAGTTCAGTCAATGGAATAGGATATGAAGTTGATATTTGCTGCCAAAAGACTGGGAGACTCCAGTCAAAAATGAGGAAAACGTGGGTATTACGTTAAGACACTTCAAAAAACCAGGTAACACAAAATGCATTAGTTGCATCGTAGGCCTAACAATCTCTCCTTACGTGTCAAGCGAGGAGAGAATTTCAGAAGAACTGTCTCACGATGTGCATTCACTTCTGGAGGCACAGTAAATGGCCTGCATGACAAAAGCAAATTACAAGTGCTCTTGATCGATAGATCTCTTTATGACAAATAGGTCTAGAAGTGAAAATAATCTCAAGATCTTATCCTCTCGTGCTGATGAAGGGAGAGGAAAGTTTATTATGTTAAGCAACGGGCATTGCAAGGAGCTCACCTGACGGGGCTGAAAGCTAAAGGGCAAAATCGATGGAATCTGCTGTAGGCAGCACCCCTTGCACGGGGTCGGAAAGCATCTGCAGGATGGTTAAACGCACGGAGAATCCTGTCTCCTGTTTGCGTAATACACAAGCACCGATCATCTTAAAACATCAGATGAGATCTAGGAATATCTCTTAAAAACATATTTTTAAATACTGCAGCGTGACTACAACCCGTCCTGTTGCAATTAACGAGCAGTATCAAAGCAATAGTCATCGCCGTGCTTACACGGCAGCTTACATCACCGAAGCTTTATACAAACACCAATTAACCCTCTCAACAATGCTGCAAAGTGTCATTATGTCTGTTTCAGAGATGAAGCAATAGAGCGAGGCAGAAAGATTTGCCCAAGATTGCCCAGCAAGAGAAAAGTTCTAGAGTTTAAGGCTTCCGAGCTGGCGTTTCTTCGTCCGTGTTGGGACAGGCTCTACCCTGTCTATGGGTGGAGTTTTGTGTTTATTGCCACTGTGGTTGTGGTGGCTAGGAAAAATTTAATATCTTGTTGCAGTTGTCTTTCATTTTGGTTGGTCTTTTTTTGTTGCTTAAATGTGCTAGGGACTGAACAAAATCTCCTTGGCAAGCAGCAGCCCTCCAGCAAACAGCACGTAGACTCCGACCGAAGAGTCGGGAAGAGTTTGTAGGCTTCTACCTTTATTTGGGTTTCACGTGGTGCTGAGGGGGTTAATTCAGCAAGAAAACACCACTTAAGCCAGTTTCATTCCTTTCGGTCACAAACCACTCCTGATCTAACTTTTGGGGGTTGCTTGGGGACCTTTGTGGAGGGTTTCTGTTAGTGCTGAACAGACAGGTCAGACCAGGAATATTTGAGATGTTCAGGTGGACTGTTCACGCCGCATTACTCATGGGGAGCTATGGGTCGTGGCAGCATTTCTGCTCTTTGATTGGCTAGGGAAGCTTTCCCAGGGATGAAAAAAAAATAAAAAACAAGTGATTAATAGCGAATCTTAGGGCTTACTGGTTAAACGCGGTGCTTTCCACGTGAATAAGCACGCCCCGAACATCAGAGCAAACAGACCCAGAGCACATGGACGTTCGTGGGTCTCTCAGATAATCTTCTGCAAGCTTGAATTATTAAAAAATAAGTCATCTATGCAATCCTTGCATCGGCCTCGCGTTTTGGATCGCCTTTGGCATCATTTAGAGGTTACAAAATTCTCTTTTTTAAAGCCAGGTCTCCTCTTTAGCCACAATGCTTCCCTGAGGGTTTACCTGCATTCAGAGGGTTATAACTGTGCTTTTTAAAAAGTTTTCAGCAGCAATAGCCTGTATAAAGCTGTGTGGGTGTCTGCTGTGGGGCATCAGGGCTATGACTTCGCAATTACCAACTCAGGCACGGATAGAGCTGTTCTACAAGAAGATGAAGGAATCCTTCAAAGCCTGCTGATGGAAAAAAAAGCATTGCACCTGAATTTAGCCCCAAAAAGCATCCGTCTAAAGAGGTATGACAGCTGACACAGCCACTTATGTAATAGCTAGTTTCAGTTACTGATTTACTAATGACTGTTTTGCCCTTGCGCAGTTTGCTCCCGGTTTCTTCATTCCCCTCCTTCCTAGCTGCCATACTGTAGCACCTCTTCCTCTTGTCGACATCTGTTCTAGTTCCCAACAGGAAAGCCTGAAGTTACGGGATTGATTAAACCCCGGGGAATTGCTACCGAGCGTTGCGTCGCAATCTCTCTCCTGGGTACCAAGAGGAGGACGGATCGCCAGGGAAAAATCTACTTGCCTATTGCCGGAAGACAGGAGCCACAAGTACTACCTACTGCTTTCTTTAAGAGTTTGGACAACTGCTTGGAGAGATTTGGGCTTCATTTATGATGGAGTTACAGTGTCTGTGATGCCAGGATGGTCGCACCTTGCGTTTCCACAGAACAAGAAGCTTTTACTGATGTTCTCCAACCCCTGCCAGTCCTAATTGTGTCAGCGTTCCTACAGATACCGCGTCTGAGCTGGAGTAGGATAAAAAAAAAATCCACTATCGAGCAGGATTTCACCATCTTTGATATTAGATGAGGGGTTGACAGGTCTGAACAGGTGGAACAGCATCTGCGAGATACAGTGACTAAAGAAACGAGAACAGAAAGAGAAACAAAAAAAGCAGGTGTTATCCCAGAGGGATGACAGGAGCAGCTACAGACGTCTTACTCAGGAAGGTGAGTGAGTGGAAATGAATGCTTGGTCATACCTGAAGCAAGCAGGATTTTGCCACTGAGGCTGCATTTTTAACCCTGTGCGCCTCTGGTGGAGGCTTAATGAAGAGTAGGGATTATGCGGAGCCTCTTCATAACGAGGGGTGCAATTAGCAAATATTTAACTGGCTGGTGACTAGCAGAATGTGCACGTGCTCGTTGCTGCGATTTCTGGGGGGGTTGTAAGGATGTGCCAGCTCGCTTTAGCCCTGCCTAACTCAGGCACTGCTGGTGAGAAAACCAGAGCACTAGGGAGCTCAGCACAAGTTAAGGAGTGTTTACAGACTCCCTTGAGCAGGTTTGGCAGCCTCTGCAGCGTGGGGAACCGCTTTGGCTAGACGCAAACCAGTGCGAAAGGGACACCGAGGTACACCAATGCTATCCTGTTTCTGCAGGCATAACCCACTGTGGTTTCAAGATATAAATCCCTCCAACCATGTCTCAGAGCATCACCCAAGCAAAGTGATGAACGTTGGGATTCCCAGAAGATATTTTGGTGGACAGAGCTTCAACAGAGAGACTCCAGGAGACAAAGAAAACACCCAAAAAATCAGAGTTAGTTCAGGAACGTTTGGGGCAGGATCAAAAGGAGACATTAAGCAATGTTTGGAAGCTCTCCAGGGCAGGGACTGCTTTTGCTCTGCCTCTTGCATAGGACTGAACAAGCTGTCAGCACTTCTGTAACACCTCCGAGCGCTGCTCCTTTCTCCAGCAGGACAGCAGAAAAAGAATTTTGCGTTCTGCTTTGAAAAGATGACAGAGTGGTTCTGGCTAATAAGAACTGGGAAAAAAAATAAATAAATACAAGAGGCAGAGCCTGATGCATGCCAGTTCAAGTCCATACACAGCACAGCCAACCAACAAATGCCCAAAGGAAACACTGGGAGTTTCCTGTCTCTAGAGTTGCCCACAGAAGTTTGCCTGCCTTCGAGTGGGAGGAGGAATAGACTGGCTCATCCAGTGGCCGTGAAGAAAGCCCTGTGAGGGAGTTTTCCACAAAGCCAGAGGAGACAAGTCACACTGACTTTGGAGAGAGGAAACCTGGATTGGTGTGCCGTGTCCTGTGCAGCGAGAGAAAATGTGGGAAGATGGTTTGACAGAGTAACCTGGAGCATTCCAGGAGAATAAACGCCATCCATGCAGGAACAAGTGACGTGAGTAAAGCAAGATTTGCTAAAAATCAAGGCTAAGCTGTAAATCTCCAAAGCCAGCTGCAGGCAGGAGGGTGCGGGGTCTGCTCCGTATCCCTTCCACTGCTCGAGGAGGTGGATGCCAAAGGCTGCTCTTGTCAGCTCACAGCCTCAAGGACAATACAGAGAAAAAAGTGAGGAATCTCTGGAAGACACAGGCGAGTTGAGGACTATTAGAAAGTAATGAAACACTTAAGCGTGATAGGAAACAAGTGCAACAAGGGCGAAAGTTAATAACTGAAAGGCAGTTTGTGTGGTTAGTGGGCAGCAAATTACAGTGGAGTTTGCCGTGTGGTGTGGCAGCAGGGAAAGCTGCTGGAAGTGGGGGGATTTTTCTGTGCCCTGAGTCTGTTCCACAAGGAACATGAATTCACTGAGTAACTTTCGCCCATGCAAAATACCTAAAGCCTCTTCTCTCTGCCTGCAGGATAGTCTTTGTGCCTCTCTTTGCTACTCTGAGCTGGTGCTGATGTTAAGACAGGCACATACTCAAGGGCCTGTTTGTACACTCTGATTTTCCTTTCTGTTTCAGCAGCCTGTCAAGTGGGTGAGAGTTGTATTATCATCCGTGCTGAGCACCCACAATAGTCAAGGCTAATATAAAACAAAGGGTCAAGCGTGAAGTTTGGACAGTTCCTTAAATACGTGACAGCAACGCAAAAGCCTAAAAGCAAAATGACAAAATTCCTTAATTTTGTTTACCTGTACTCTCTTCTAAACGGGCTGTGATTCCATTAATCTCAGCTGGGGAACAAGCTGCAATTCAGGGAAAGGGATTTGAGCATGGGAAGCATCCCTCTGTGTAGAGCATAGCCTGTCCAGAGGGTGTTTTCAACCCTCGATATTTGCTGCTTCTACACATTAGTGCACCATGTGCTTAATCCTCCCCTCCGTTACAGCCCTACGAGCGCTAGCAAACATTTTGTGCGCCGCTGAAAATAATTACAGCGCAGCCTTTTTGCAACCCGAAAGGACTTTCTCATGGATGTTATCTCGGTCATCTGTATTTTGAAAGAAACACCAACTTACTGTTTAAACCAGCCAAAGCGTTCTCTTCCCCTCTCTCCTCCCAGCTGAGGGCACAGGATGAGAAAGGAGCAGATGCAGACAGAAGCTGACCCTGGCTCGGGGGACGGCGGCGTCTGCGTATCCAGTTCTTCCCCATTTCCTGCAGGAGAAAATCCAAGGCTGGCTCAGCGGGTGGTGTTCTGAGCGTGGTGCCAGAGAATCTCTACGCTGCGGCCTGCAGCCATAATGAAGCAACAGAATTTTGTCTCGTGTGTGTTCGTTGTGCAACAACTTCATTGTCAAGGATTTATTGTTGCCATTTTCTATTGCACAATCTAAGACGATGAGAGAAGGGTGGGGGACAAATAAGTGGACATGGCAGAATTAAGTTTTCGCTGTTCTGGGTTTTTTAATGAGCAATTGCTTGTTCATCGATCAGTGACAAGTGGCTCTGCTAGCAGCTGTTCATTCAAGAACCAATTGGATTTTTTTTAATCAAAAAAAAGTTCAATTTCTAAATGCCAAAATAGTATCTTTTTAAAAAAATTAAAACATTTCAAAGAATTTTGGATGACATTTCCTTTCAATACCAGAGACAACGGGGGTAAAACATTAATAGAAGCTGTTTAGTGGGATGCACGTGTTCTAGAGTACTTCTTTTAAAATTTGAGATGAACATTCTACGTGTTTTGTTTTTCTAAAACAAAAGCCAGCACAAAGCAATTGTTAAAAACATACACAGGACTGAAATCAGGCAGAATGAGGAGAGTATGTTTCCCCCAATCTTCGTCCTTTCTCCCTTCTTTGTGAATTCGGTCTCACAAGATATTTCAATTGCCTTTGAAAAATGGCAGTATTTCACAACCCCCAATGTAATAGAAAATCTGGTTCCAGCTAATTTTAAAAGGCAGGCAGCAGCTCTGCTGGCCCAATTTGGAGCTCTGTACGTTATCCGTATCCAGAGTATTAATATTTTCATATAGCAAGCTTCTTGCAAAACCCTTGCCGAGCTGTTTTCCTGCTGGGCAGATGTCACTACTTATTATGCAAGCAACGTGAGGTGGTTGTGTTTTAGCCGTCCTGGGTTCTAAATCTACCTCTGCATTACTTATGCAGACTTTTGCAAGTCTTAACTGAGCAGTATTACAAAACCAGGGCATTCTGATTTAAATTCAATGCCCTGGTTGCCTTACCCTGTTCAAGTCTCAACATCTGAAGAGTTAAATACGGGATAGGCATGGGATAGCCCACTATGGATGAGCAATATTCTTAGGGAAGCAGGAAGAAATCCTCTGCCACGTGTGCCTTAAACAGAGGAGCCGATCATTTTAGATTACACTGAGGTATGTAATTCCTCAAGCACACCTGTGGAAACCTTAATGGCTTCAATTACTGGTGATCATACAAGCCTCCGGAAACCATGAAAAGAAGGCAGAAAGCTAGTTCCGTGACAGGAAAGTTCAGTGTGGAAAGAACCTCACAGGATCCACCGTTACTTCCCTAGGCTTTTGTAGAAATTACGGCTGAAAAGCTATTCGAGCCGCTGAAAAGAAAACGAACACACCAGCACCACCACTCAAACCAACTTTAACTCAAGCGTAACCTTAACGTTAACTTGTTTGTCCAGTTCATTCACTTCCTATTATTCCCTGGATCATGCTTTGAATAATTTCCGTGATCTGTTTCTTAAGTCCTGCCCCTTTTGATGTCATCGATTCGATCCATATAGGCTGGAGAGCTCCCAATGTGTCCTCACTTAGGAAAGGAAATCCGAAAGCTTTGGACCAAGACGAAGGCTCTTAAGTCCTGCCCCTTTTGATGTCATCGATTTGATCCATATAGGCTGGAGAGCTCCCAATGCGTCCTCACTTGGGAAAGGAAGTCCGAAAGCTTTGGACCAAAACGAAGGCCGAGTTTAGTGGCTGCTCTGTGCACCCAAAGATAGAGTTTCTGCCAAGGTACGGTGGGGTGTTTGGCAATTTGGTCTTAGCTGGTTTGCTATGTCTTGCTGTCTATATGTATGATCAATATGTAGCTATAGATGCCGCTACACGTGGTTAAATATCTGACCGCGTGCCACTCGTGTGCGTTTAGTATGTGCTGAGTGTCGAGCTGCTGTGATAATACGTGAACTTAAGCTTGTTTGCCAGGGCTGCACAACTTCCACTGACTTTCTCAGAACCCGCAGCCTCTCTCCGGGCACTTTCCACAGACAAGACAGGCAACGGGTCGCCCTTGCTGTGACTTTAATCCCTGACTGCGACCGCTGTGTTAAATAAATCAGTGGTAGGCTGAGCTGGGAAACCAGCAGAGAGGATGGGCTGCTGCCTCTTCACATGGGTTTCAAAAGATTCCCTCTGGGTTGGGTTGTTGGTTTTTTTTTTTTGTTATCCCATGCTTTTTCATTCTAGTTATTTTAAGAATGCAGATTTGAATGGTATGATCTAACTAGTCATAGCGCCGTCAGAATGTCTGAAAACTATGGATTATCTTTGAAAGCATCGGTTTGAATGCTTACAGGTGGCTTTTTTAAGATTCAGGATTATACATAGAAAAAAGTGTGTTTGATAGATTTGATTTAGCATTTGGTAACTACTACTTTTTATTCTACTTTTTCTCGTTAGAGCAAGGCTGACTAGTGAGATTAGTACAACATGAGTAAATTAAATTTTCCTGTTTGAGTCTCACACAATTTTCATTTCTGTCTTAAAATACTCTAAATATTTAAGGACTCATTCAGTGTGTTTCTTAGCATACACTGCAGGCTTACTTTCATTTATTCTTATCTAAACAGAATGAGAAAGAACCGACTAAGGTAAAGGTTGAACGTACATTTTAGCACAGGCATTTAATCTGAAAACTGTGTAGCAAAAGCAGGTAACAAGACTACCATGGGCTTGTTTCTGGAGTTTGCCACAGATAGTCCTGTCTGACTGAAGAAGCCTTCAGCTGTAAGGTGGGCTGATAAAATTTGCAACCCGTGGTTCAGAGTACTGTGGCTCTCTGCAGTCTGAGTGGGATTAACAGTTCAGCTATATATGCACTGCAGAAAAAGCAATGTTTCCTCGTAGCAAAAGTGGAATTGTTCATTTCCTACATAAGTTCCTTATCACACATATTTTGTTTTAACTGTTCATGCCTTTTAATATCTTCCTTTGCCCAGGCTTCCTGTACTTGCTCAATGCCAAGTGTACATGAGAAATTTGAAAAATCATTTCTCATGTTTCATGACAACAGTATGGAGGAGGTGCATAAGCCTTTGAGTTAATTTTGCATTGCTGTTAAAAAGTATCTTAGAAAATACAAATATGGTCTGTGTTACGGTTTTTGGAGAAAATAACCTGTGGCAAACTGGGTTTCCTTGTCAGGTTTTGTGGGCTGTTTTAAAGCTAATCTGGTGTACAGCTCTTGGAGTCCTCTCCGCTGTTTAAGGATTATTCCTAATTTTTCTGACGTGAATAGGTACACTGAAGAGACTGTCTTAGCAGCTTGTACCTCTAAGATATTCTTTGATCTGAAGTGCCCTATTCCAAGGGCTTTCGAAATGAAGCCACGCTTTAAAAACGGAGAGGTGGAATTGAGGGAGGAGGCATTTCAGGTCAGGACACTCGTGTCTATCGATAGCCGAGCTGCGGTGACCTCACCGGCCCCTCACACCGAGCGAGCACCAAACGCTTCAGAGCCCATAACTCAGCAAAACCCCCGAGCTTTCATTTCCTTATCGCGCCGCCCGCTGGCAGCAATTCTGGAGTCATTGGTGCTCTCCTGGGCTTCAAACTCTGTTACTGCATTTATAAGATTTTTATGTGGAGCTAAGGTTGGACCGAAGTGGTGCACTCAGTAAACTTCTCTTAATAGCATAATAGGTGGGTGATTCACAGAGTGCTGTAATGTTGGAAACTCACATATTGCAGGACTTGATGTCATGTTCAGTAAGTGGAAGTATGTCAACATTAGTCCAATGCCTCAAGCTGGTACTAAAACCAAGTCAGATATCCTCCACCTGTGCTGGCTGAAACATCCGAGCATAAATAATGTTCACACTTTCATCAGCATAAACCCTGGAATTACGTAGAGAAGCGTAGCGGACGTTTTACTTACTGTGGCAAAGGAGAGATGGGGTTCGACTTCCAGCTGTGCCACTCTTCTTGCCACTGATTTTCAGCTTCTGTGCTTCCTTTTCACTTCTGTAAAATGGAAGAAGATTTTTAGATTCCTGAAGCTATTTATGTAAGAGACAGGTGGCAAAATTTCTGTTAATAACAGCAATTAATATTTCTGTGGTCTTCAGAAAGAACCCAAGAGCATTTAAGTATCTGTGATGCTTTATCCATATTCTAATTTAATTAATCCCCTCTGCGGTTTCAATCAAGGTGGTCTTCTTCTTCCCTTCCTTTCCTAAATACCTGACTCTGTATCTGAATTATGGAATACCTACTGTATGTCACTTGGGAAATGGTTCTATTTCAGGGAGGGCAGAAATTCATCTGTTTCCCTCCATTCTTCAGAATGAGAGGTCATCAGCAAAAATTAAAATCAGTTCCCATTTATCCTCATCATTCCCTTGAAAGTTGGATTTATCCCAATACCTTGAAAACAAGGATAAAGCCGTAGTTCTAGGTCCGAGAGTCTTGTTTCAGGCCTATAGGCCAGCATGTTTCCCTAGCAATAGACTCATCATGATGAATTAGTTACAGAATTCGATATTCAATATGTTTCAGAATTCACTATTGGTCCTTGGTGTTCTTAGAAGGAAACCACACACCCCTTTGGCTGCAGACGTCTCAGCAGCCTGTGCATTAGTCACGTTAACTTTGCGTGTCTGCACTGACGGAGAAGTCATCGCACGCGGTAGGACGCCTCCAGTTACTTATAAGCAGAACATTTGACCTCTTTGCTACTTCCTGGTGCCCAAACTCTGGAGAGACATCGATACGTCTCAGCTCACAGTTATTTTTCAGCTCTTGCTAATAACAAACTCATTGGCACCCTGTTTGAAAGAGCCCATAGATTGGCTGTAGCCTAACGAGCTAGTGAGATTTACTTATTTAATTTTTTTTGTCGAGCAGAAACAGACTTAGAGGATGGAGCAGGAAGTGGCAAGAGAAGAAGAAGAGAAAAAAGAAGGCTTGATTGAGTTTTACGATTCCTTCAAGGACATGTTTGAGTTCTTCTGCAAGAACACAACGATCCACGGCACCATCCGCCTCGTGTGCTCGGACAGCAACAGGATGAAAACAGCTTTTTGGACTCTGCTGTTACTTGCCAGCTTCGGCATGTTGTACTGGCAATTTGCACTTATGTTCAGCCAGTACTGGGCCTACCCTGTCGTCCTGACCATGTCAATGCATTCAGAGCCCAAGATGTTTCCAGCAATTACCATCTGCAACCTGGACCCCTACAGGTAACCCGCGCTTGTCCCCTTGGCCGCAGTTGTGCCCTTCGTCAGGAGGGCTTGGGAAGGGTCAGCAACCTCCTTGCTGCAGCCTGGGGGAGGTCCTGTCTGCCTCCCAGAAGTGGAAAGGGACTATTGTTATTTCCAGGAGGGTTTTAAGATAACATCTTGCTGGCAACGGTGCAACAGCAGGTAGCAGTTTATTTCATGCACTGAGTCAGGGCAGAGGGAACTGTGCCTCGTGACTCGGTTCGAACTGCTGACTGATGTTGTGCTCTGATAAAAACAGCCTTTCCCTGAAAAACACGGCTGTTGCGTGCACCCATTCCCAACGAAACCGCTGATCTCTGGAGTGACATCTGCTAGAGCTGATTCTGCTTGGCCTTTCATACCGCAGACGATATAATTTCTGTGAAAGCCCTCATGGCTCGGTTTGTCAAACGAGGCTCGCGCAGTAACGGCAAGTTATCAAGAAGTTTCAAATTACATAGGAAAGGAAGTATGTAATTCCCCGGGAATAATTATCTAATTGTCTGACAGTAAGGCCAGTTTGAGCAGCTGATGCTGCACAGTTCTGAGGTTTCCAGTAGAGGATGCAGCAACTAGAAATTCAGCTACTGGAGCTGCTAATAAATTAATTTATCGAAGTTAGCTATGCTAAACATGGGCACCCTAATTGCTGGTTTTTCTCACACAAACGTCAAGGCCTGCAGAGACCAGGAAAGTAGCCTTTCCACAGATGCTCTGAGGGTAAATAAAACAATGTGCCTTTGCCTAAGAGAAATGCGAATATTCACAGAGAGCTTATCTTTCTGTTCCTTGCAGATTTCAACTGGTGAGTGAGCACTTGGTTCAGCTGGATCGCATGGCAGAGGAATCGATCACTTTTCTGTACGGCATCAACACATCAGCCAGCTTATTCCACGCGAACGAGAAAAACATCCACGTAAAAGACTTGTCCAGCATGGGCAACCTCAGCAGGTCCAGCTTCAAGCTGAGCCAGAACTACTCTCTCTTGAGAATGCCCGACCACAACAACAGGTCAGGGAAGAGGCATTCCAGCGTGGCCTTCAAGCTGGTAAGCGTGCATCCTCTTTGGGATGTTAGCCCGGGCACAGAGGGGACCAACAAGGGCTGGCTGCTCCCCAAGGGACCAGGAACCCACCCCACCCAACCCTACCTGAGTGAGTGAAGGAAGCTCAGAGATGGTGGCCGTGTCCAACCAAGAGTCCAGCTCCTCAGGCATATCCGTGGTGGTGAAGAGGCAGGTTTAAGATCAGGCCATGGAATTGCCCACAGAATCAACAATGAGGCCAGCAACCCCACAACACAGCCCTAAGAGAGACTTGAGGGTTCTGGGCTGAACTTAAATCAGCTCCTGGGCTCATGGGAGAGGGTGTGGGTGGAAGGTCCAGGTGAAGCCACTCAGAGCCATTAAGTCCTAACAGTGCGCTCAGGAGCCCGACAGAGATCTCACAAGGCACATTAAAAACAAAACAAGTGGGAAAAAATATTTTTCAGTGCTTTGTAAGGACAGCTTAGGGGATATTTCAAGAGTGTCCATCCCTGCCTGCAACAGTTTATGCTGGTTGCTGGGATTCTTCTGAAGTGAAATGGCAGCAACATCACTGATCGGACACAGCCCACCCCCTCGTAAAGTCCTTCTGGCAGGGACAAATTCAGTAAGGAGCAGTAGCAGCAGCCCGTGGGAATCATTTTACCCCTTCCTGAAAATATACAAAACTTCTAGACTTGGCAGGTGAGCCTAGAAATAACAGAGAAACAACCCACGATGATTCCCTCCATGCCTAAACGCTGTGGGGCTGGGGGCGCTAGAAATGTTGCAGATAAAACGAAAGGTGGCAATAACAAATCAAGAGGAGGAATGCAATGAAAGTGTATCTGTGACTTCAGAGAAGAATGCAAATGCTTCAGATTCTTCACTCAAAACCATCGTTAGAGTAGATCTAAGAGCAGAAGCTGTGAGAGATTGGTCTGGCTTGACAAGGCAGCAATTTTTGCCTGATTATTATCGTGCCGCCCTATCCTGAAGTCCTTCACAACACACTTTCACCAGAATCTGTGAAGGTTCACCTGTCTAGGGCCTGAATAAGAACACAGAAAGCATCTCAGGACTTGGTTCGTGATTCGAGGTTTGTAGAGAATTCCCACCAGCTTTGTCCTTCCTTTTGCCAAGGACCTGAGCTGTCTTGCCCGCTCTCTCCTGCCTCTTTTCCCCTGCGATGAAGCAGCACACCTAATTCAGCTTCAGGGCAAGAAGGTGCTTATCACAGAACAAGATGATGTCCGGAGGTCCTTTCCAACTGCAGCCATTCTGTGATTCTCTGATAAATATCCTCCTGGCTCCCTCTCTTCCAGTGCAACGCCACGGGTGGGAGTTGCTTCTACAAGACCTATTCATCTGGGATGGATGCAATTCTCGAATGGTACAGGTTTCACTACATGAATATCATGTCCCAGCTACCGGTTATAATCAACATTTCTGATCACGAGGAGCAAATAGAAGATATGGTCTACTCCTGTCAGTACGATGGGGAGCCCTGCAGGCCCAGGTATGCTACTTCTTGAGGTGCTAATTGGGATTTTAGCAGAGCTGGAGGACTCGGGGGGGCTGAAGGTGAGCCTACGTGTGCAGGCACTGCCAGGCTTAGCCCTGAAGAAGTGATGTTTCTCCCATTGATTATATCACAGAACAACCTGCCTGGCTGTTGGGACAAGCAGGGAGAAGTTTAGTCTGCTTGGTGGAAGGAAAAGCAAGTGAACATGACTCCTGCATTTAATGCTTTTGAAATTTAAAAAAACACCTTGGTTTTATAAAAAACCTTGGGTGAGCAGTGAATCCCTGCACACCTGATTTTTTCCCTTCTCTCCAGTGAGTTCACAACTCAGTCCCGTGCTTACACACACAGAGCACACTTCGTACATAGAAGTAAAGGTATTGCTGCGCTCGTCATTAAACCGCATCAAAATCTCTCTTGATTTCAGTGACTATGTTCACTTTCACCACCCGGTCTTTGGAAGCTGCTATACTTTTAACAGCAAGGGAACAGACTCTTTTTGGACAGCTACAAAACCAGGAATTCCTTACGGTATGTTCTTTGGCAAAGGGTGAAAAGAAGGTCTAAAGTTAGAATAATTTGGCTATGGAATAAATATCTCTTCTATACCTGACTTACTGACATAGAGCCCTCTCTTCTAGTCTAGGGGCACAAATTATACACTGGGCTTGCTTGCTTCACTGGCCACGTGTATGATAGCCGTATCTTATCTTAGAGCACGCAGAATATTATTGTAGTTTCCAAGCAGTATTGGTGCAACTGCTCCCTGACCACTCACCAGGTCTCTAAGGAAAATGAACGGCTTTTCTGTAAGCCAAAGCAGAAATCTGATCAATGCTGAGAATTTGAGATGTCATTCCTATTTTGGCCAAAAAAATAAGTTGTTGCATACTTCCCTTTCCTTTGGGTCACAGGACTTTCCCTTATCCTGCGAGCAGAGCAGAAGGATCACATCCCGCTCCTGTCTACAGTAGCAGGCGTGAAAGTGATGATCCACAACCACAACCAGACGCCGTTCCTCGAGCACGAAGGCTTTGACATCAGACCGGGCATCGCAACCACCATCGGCATCCAGCAGGTCAGCCGCGTGCTCGGGAGCGCTCGCTCTTCTCCTTTGGACTGCGGGAAGCTGTGAGGAGCTGAACACTGGGACTGCCTCGCGCAGTGGGACCCCCGTGGCCACTTCTTGACTGTGCTTCTGTATCTATGCAAGTTCCTGCTATCTCTTCGCTGCGCTCAGGTTCCCATGGGTGAAACAAAATTATTCCACATGTGCAAGTGGCCTTTTGGTCCCTGATACATTTGGGCCTGATTTGTTTTTTAATTCTTTTTCTCACATTTACTCCTCTCACATTCCATCTCTACGCAGGGGGCTGCAGGAGCGTATTAGGGTGAGACCAAACATTCAGAAGTGATTTAGTAATTTTGACATGATGAGTTCTGGCTTGTCAGCTGAACCATAACCATGACCACGTGCACTCTCCTATCTTTGCCCTATTCCTATATGTTTTATTAGGAAGGTGTAGCTCAGCTGCTCACATACGTCCCTCCTGTCCTTTACACGCTGCCCCATCCAGTTAAGTTCAGACAGTGATGCCTGGGTCCAATTAAATCACCTGATCCCTGAGGCCTCTTTTCTGTGTCCGCAGGATGAGGTGAATCGCCTGGGTGGCAATTATGGAAAATGCACGACCGATGGCAGCGATGTGAATGTGAAACTCCTGTACAACAACTCCTACACCCTGCAGGTATTGCCCTAGTCGTTTATTGAGAGTGGCCGAATAGCGCACAAGTCACACCTCACTCTCCAGAGAGCTTTTACAAGTCTGCAGGTTCATTGCTGGAGATAACAGAGAGGTTCACACCCCTCTGAAAAGAAGGGTGTTATAATTTGGGACGTGTGGGGGATACTCAGTCCCAGACACCGGGGCTCTGTCCTTATAACACAAGAGAGCTCAGACAATGAGCCCGTGAAGGCAGCTGGGCTGTTGCAGCAGCACGTTCTTGAGCCATCGGGTCTTTATTTGGATAAGTCGCTGCTCCAGGCTCCAGATGTTTGGGCTGTTTGCCTGAGATGTCACTGAGCATAATAAAAAACAGAGCTGGGGAAGATTCAATCTCACCGAGTTCAATACTTCTTTTTTCCAGAGGTAAAGACAAGGAATGAAAAGTGAAAACCGTTTGCACCATCATGCTCTAGTAGTGGCCGCTGTCTTTGCACTAGAACAAAACCTGTCTCCTAGCAGCTGTGTGCTACAGACTAAAGATTTGGGCACTTAGAGAATTTTTGGTTTATCTAATCTTTCACTCCTTGGTTTTCCAGGCTTGTTTGCACTCCTGCTTTCAGCACATCATGGTTCAAAAATGTGGCTGTGGCTATTACTACTACCCGCTGCCTCCCGGTGCTGAGTACTGTGACTACAACAAGCAGCCTGCGTGGGGTAAGAGCACAAGTTTCCCGTCTTGCCCTTGTCACCTTCCTACAACACCCACCTTAGATTCCAAAGGGAGAGGGAGGCAAAACCAGGTCTCAGCGAGAGGGCTGTGTGCCAGGGCAGAGGTTGTGGTGACCTTCCCTCTCCCAAGGAAGGGTCTGAGCGTGTTCCTCCCATTTCTTCCACCAGGTCACTGCTTTTACCAGCTGTACAACAGGCTCAGAAATCATCACCTGAACTGTTTCGACCAGTGCCCCAAGCCCTGCCGGTAGGTCACCAAGGCGGTGCGCAATAAGTGCCAGCTTGCAGAGGAAAATCCCACCGGTGGAAATGGAGGCAGCTTAGTGGAAAACTGTGTGGGCCAAATGGCCGACTGAATTTTTGGCACTTTCTGAACAAAAGGTTTCAGTTTGGTGGTTGAGCCCCAAGTTCTGAGAAAGGAAAAAAAGGTCAAGTTAAATAAGATCATTGCGCGTGCACGAGAGCAGAGAAGTGAAATCATTTTAATTGCACGGAAATATTTTGTTAAGCCCAAACCCATTTGCGTCATTTTTCAATCTATATTACTTTTGGTTCACCTTTTCTATTGTGGGTCAATTCCCAAATGGAAAGGCTTGATTTTAAAGCAAAATATCAACTGCTTTGCTTTTGAATTCATCAAAGAAAAAAGTCGTCAGGATTTTTAAACCATCCTGCTTTCCCTCCTGACCTGAACAGTTTGCAGGCAACCTCTGGTTTTATTTTCTAAGCTGATTTACAAATCTTTTCCTGAGGTTCTTGGAAAGCAGTTAGAATTGTTAAACTCCTCCACTTACTCGCTTTTAAACTCTAAGAGTTGCAGTAATCATAATCTCTGGTTTTATCCCATCAGGGAATCACTGTACAAGGTGTCTGCTGGGACAGCCAAGTGGCCGTCGGTGAAGTCCCAGGTAGTTCACACAGACAACTGCTGGGTTTAGGGGGGGATGCTGTATTTGCTGTGGCCGTTGGAATATCAGAGTAAAGAGTGGAAAAAAAATGACTCAAGTAGCAATGGTGGAAGTTGGCAACTAAAGCAAACTGGCCCAAAACCTGGGCCCAAGGGAACGACCCCGCAGTTAAGATGCCAGACGAAGATGCTGGAGAGGTTCAGCTCCAGCTCTAATCAGTTGCTCCTCGTGACCTTAAGCAATTCCGCTCACCGCCTTCGTTCCCACCGACAAAACGGTGTTAATGACTTTCTGCTCCCAGTGGGTGTTGTGGTGGAGCAACTCACTCATTACGGTCCGTGAGGAGCTGCAGGGCTGCCGCGGACACCCTGTGAGTCAGTGCAAGACCTCTTGCCACGTCTCGTGTTCTAGCAGCAGGCAGGCATTCGGGTAATTCATTCACATGAAATAGGTGATGAGCTGGATGTAAATACAAGCAATACGTTTTAAAAGAGGAAATCATTTGGTGTGGTTGCCATTAAAGGTAGAATTTACTATGTGCACCTAAAATATCAGCGTGCTTTTCTTTGCTGTTCTGGCAAATAGAGCTACTGCTTGATAGCCGTCACTTGGTGTTATAAAACAATCAATTACATCCCATTTTATTATTTGCCACAGCCATTTTGGTTTTTTCATGGAATCTACATTTACAAAATGTTATGCATACAAAAACTCAGAGGACAGATTAGACAGTAACATACGTGTACTCTGCCGCAGGACTGGGTCCGCCAGGCTCTGAGGCATCAGAACGGCTATAACTCCACCAGCAACAGGTGAGTCACTGCCAGAAGGTGCTGCTGTTTGAACTATGGGTCAACTCTTCACCCTCTCAGAATCGGTAGATGGTGGACAGGAAAGGGAGGAGAAGAGACAAGTGTTCAGGTCATCCAATAGATTTTCTATTTTTCCTGACAACACCACAAGACAATCACTTCTGTAACCTTTTTCCTAAATACCCTCAGGCAGAAAGCTTGAGTGGTGGAACCTATTGTGTAGCATGTAAAACCAAGCACACAGCGCCAGCAGCACCTTCCACCGGGTGAACGACCTTCTGGGCACCTCACCTTTGCTAACTGCCCCCTTTCTCCAACGCAGGAGGGATATTGCCAAGGTGACCATCTTCTACCAGCAACTGAACTACCAGGCTGTGAACGAGTCTCCTTTGCTCTCGGTAGGTTGCACTACAGCAGCTCCAAACATCCTTACCTGCCCTTACTTCTGGTGTGTGGATGGAGGGAGGATTATTTTACAGCCCCCAGGGTGGGATGGGGTTGTTCTTCTTAAGGGAGAGACTTCTTAAGGGGCAATACACAACGATTTCATGTTCCTACACCCCTTTGATCTTTCCCACAGGAGAATCTGCTTCTGTCCAGCATGGGAAGCCAATGGAGTCTCTGGTTTGGCTCCTCAGTACTGTCTGTAGTTGAAATGTTTGAGCTGCTCATAGATACACTAGTCCTGTCTCTCCTCTTCTGCTACCAAAGGCTCAGGTCAAAGACCTTGAAAGTAGCTCGCACTCCTACCATCCCCAGTGTGAGCTTGACCCTAGAAAACTACCGCGTTGTCCAAGACGAAGCTGGAAAAGGTGATGATTCTGCTCACAGTCGTCCTTCTGGAGTGACTATTGCCGTGGACAGCAGCAGTGACCTGCACCTTCACCCACTCTCCAGCAAGACGGAAATGCCAGAGCTTCGCCCAGATGTGATGCTCAACGGATTTCGGCACACGATGGACAGCTCTCTGGGAGGGGAGCCAAGTAGCTAAGGGCAGGTCTGGGTCTGCAGAGAAGCAGAAGACTCTCAACTCCCCTAGTGCTCAGGTGCTGCAGAAAGCTGCACACAGACCCCTGCTGTATCCGCGATCTGCGGGCACCGAAACGCCGCGCTGCTGAGCTCGGCCACCCTCCCATGAGTTCATTATTAAACCATCCGGGCGTGCTGGATCCAGGCATCGTGCAACGTTCTTTTCTTCCTAAGGAGCATCTGGGGAGGGGAGAACTGTACTTCTAGTCCCTGGGACACCCTCCTAAAAGCTCACCCATAGCTTTTAACTTCTAAACGCTCATGAGGAAATCAGCCCGTGGCTTCGGACAGGCCCATCAACATTTCACAGACGTACTCAAGAGAAAACTCAGCCCGGCTGTTCATGGAAAGGTTTCCAATGGAGGCCGAGGATCGGTCAGCGTCGTCTCAAGGGTGACAGAGCGTGTGAGAACGGGAGGTGGCTCTGATCACAGCTTTGCTTCGGAGACACTGCTCTGTCCTTCACCCCTTACTCTTGCATTTTGAGGCCAATGCACAGAATGCTGCTGCTGAGATGCTTTTAGACAACCCAGACTGATTCTGGATGAGACTCACTGTCTCAGAGGAACAGAAAGAGAGGAAGTGGGGTTGATAACTTGGTTACATCGCAGACAAAGCATCTGATTTATTTAGAAGATTAAAACAATGCTGCGTTTTTGTTGCAGTCTATTTATAAACAGAGATGTGTTCATGTTAATATTTGACAGTAACTTATGTGTACATAAAATAGCACATTTATTTTTGATGATGATGTTTGCACAGGAGCATTTTACTGTTATAATCTTGCTCATGACTTTCTGTAGAAAACAAGAGTTAACAAGAAACCCAGGAGCTTTGTTTTGTAATTTTTTAAATAATAAAATGCTCTAAATATGGACTATGACTGGGAGCTTAGCTTGACTTTATTTTACCTTCAACTGATGTGTGGGTTTGTTACTGCCTAATTGTCCCTTTTAAGTGCATCAAAGTTTAAGGCTGGGCCAGCCACTAAATTTTAACAGACAATCTCTGCAATCCCCCCAGCACCCTCCCAGGATAACAGGGGAACCAGGGAGAGAGACTAGAAAAAAGCTTTGAACTAGCGTAACAAAAAAGAAGGTAACACCTAGAATAACAATAAAGATGTTCAACTATATACAGGTGTTATACAAGCAGGCAAAGATATGCAAAGGTACAAAATAATACGATAATGCAGAACCCACGCCTTCCAGACAGTGACCAAGCAGAAAAACATCCCAGACTGGACTTGGCAGCAGATGGGAGCACCTGAGTGCAGAGTCCCAATGGCAGTCCAAAAAAAACCCAAACAAAAAACCCCACAATTGAAAGCGAGCTGTGCTGCTCCCACCCAGAGGGGCAGGGCAAGACAACCTGTCCTGACGAGCGGTGCTCCTCTGCAGCCTGAAAACAGGAGCCAGGAACACCAGCAGCACACAGAGATGAGGAACACCATCAACCCTTCCAGCACAACAGGCACTGAAGCCCCAGGTCTCCCCTCAGGGACCCTTTTATACCGAACTCCCTGGGAAGGAACGTCTTGATTGGTCTGTTTGGGTCACCTGGCCCATCCTCTGCTCCCGCACTGTGATTGCCACCTGGGCCAGGAGCTCCAGAACTTTCCTCCCGGGGCTCTCAAACCAGGACAAAGTGTTGACTCTGGAAAAGTGTTTTGCAGAATGTCGCCCCTCTCCCTTGCAGAAGCCTAAATGTCCCCCATGAAAAGAGTTTTGGTTCCAGACGTCGAGGTGGGAACCTCAGTTCGCACGAGGAGCAAAGCACCGAGATGCTTTTGAACCTCTCCCCCCCTTTTTTTTTTTTCTTTGCTCAATTTGCTTGATTATTTTCATTCATTTCCAAGGAGAATCCATGGAGACGTTGGCCAAACCCAGCTGAGACTTTGGCCAAGTTACAGCGATGAGCAACAGGTGGGCTCCAGCGCAGTGGGAGAGGGACATGGGGAGGCTTTGCTTCACACCTGCTTGTGCCACCTGTAGTAGAATAAAATAATGATTTCTAAGCTTGTGGAAGTGTAAGTAATAAGCATCTAGTCTGAAGTAGCTTAGAGGAATCCTCTCTGAGGGCGTGGACTCATGTTCTTCCCCAAAGGAAAGCTCCCAGAACTGAAAGCCGAGCAGCAGGGCTGCCGCGAGTCCCTTTCCCACTGCAAGCTGCTGCTGGGTCAGAAAAATTTAATATTTTACACCTTCTTCAGTGCTTCACTGGCTTGGAAAGATCTAGAAAGAGTGACAGAATGGGTGTGAATCGAAAAGTTCTTCTCTTTATTCTCAGTTCTTAGACACTGTTTGCACGTGAGATTTTTTTCACTCCCACCTACTCAAAAAAAATACATTTCTTCTGCCATGAGATATATTACATTTCAGCACGTCACACTTTATATACATCATTCTGACAACGCAATTTATTACGTCATGGTGCCTATACCTGTATAGTCCACACACAACCTTTTATTATTTTCGGTAACTACAACATACAATAATAAATGACCAAAAAAAATAATACTGAAAGCTGTGTCTCACAAGAAGAGTACAACTCTCCTGACAGTGAGATGCACAACGAGCAGGAGGGAGCGAGCTAGATTCTGCTTCCCACACTGCTTGTCAAATCTCCAGGGAATCAGTATTTTATTTCCTGGCCCATATTACTCCCAATGTCTCAAAGCACTCGGTGGTGGAGGTATCTAAGGAGGTGAGTTACTCCAGACGTAGCCTCCTCCTGGTGTTCCTGGTCAGCACCACTTGCCTCTACTCCGTTTTAGGGGCGGTATCATAAATGTGGGTTTTGCACCCACCTGGAAAGGGGAGTTTTTCAAAGAAATAGCAACGCAGAAAGGACACTGAGTGCTGAAAGATCGGCTCAACCCACTTTAACCTGCAAAGCGCAGGGACTGAGCCAGAAGGCAGCTATTCCGGGACTACCCTGGAAGGTCTGTCCCCTTCTGGTCGGTCTGTCCCCTTCTGGTCAGGGCACGGGAGCAGATGCCGGGGAGAACGCAGGTTTGCAGCAGCAGAGAACATCCCTCCCCGGGAGCTGAGGCCGGCTCGCCTGTGCCACCTGCTCAGACGTTGCTGCCCTTCTGCGCTGGTGGAGCCGAAGCAGCTCGGAGCCCGACCTTCCCCCGGGAGGTCTTGGGAGGACGGGGCTACCTGCAGGAGTGGCTGAAATGGAGGCTCCTCCTTTTGAGTTTCTCGGGGTTGTTCGAGGCCATGTGAGAGAACTCGCGGAAGATGTCCAGGTAGGTAGCATCTCCTGCAAAAATACACAGGGAGAGGCGTTAGCCCCGATATTTTTGCTTCACTTTGCTACTTCCCAACCATGGAGATCAGGGTGCGTCAGGCTATTTTTACTCCAAGCTCGCAACTTTCATCTGGATGTAAGAGACCGGATACTTAGTCTTGCGCTGCCTCAGAGGGCTCAGGTTTGACTTTCCATTCTTTCTTAATAACAACAGGATTATTCATGAGTTGCATATGCAGACACGCTCTCAGGATTCTTGCTTCACAATCAGATTTGAGATAATTCCCCCCCTTTTGATATTGTTGGCACTTTTTTCCCAAGCCCAAGAGACAGCAGAGACACTTTTTAAGCCCGAAGGAGGGAGCTGTTCTGGAGGCTGAGAGCTCCGAAAGGCAAAGGTCCTCCGTGGTGCCACTCGTGCAGCAGCAGAGCTTGGAGCAGTTGGGAACACGGGGCTTCACCGTAGTTTGCTGGACACAGTGTCCAGCCAGGAACAGAGATAAGGTAATTCATTAACTTTCTGGCTTCTTTTCTAGCAGCGAGACTTCCCAGAGCTTGTTGTGGCACGTACAACACCTGTACTGGAACGAAACAACAACCTGTTGAAGGGCACTAACAGATAATAACAGTTCTCCACGTCATCTGACTCAAGGCTCTGTTCAAACCACAAGTGAAGGCAAAGAGTTCAGGTGTCCCTGCAGCGTTCTCTGATAGAATCTCCCTTGATGCAGGAAAGGTTTCAGATTTAGGCTGCAATTCTAGAGATAATTAGCACCCGCATCCCGTTAATGACATCTCTGCTTGTATGTTTGCTGCTTGATGTTCTAGGGCAATTTTTGCCCCGGACTGGGCTGCTGAGCTCATTTTTGCCTGGTGACGAACACACTTGGCCACAGGGGAAAAGATAAGTGAAAGATCCCAGGCATTTACCCACACAGCTGCAGCTCCCTGTGGTCCTTCCTAGAGAGCTCCTGCGCCCTTTGCTTGCCTGAAGACACATTCTGGAGAGTCACTGAGAGGGTAGATCCACAGCTGCCATGGGCTGCACTGCGCTGAGCTCTGAGAATTGCCTCTTTTCAGTGGATTGTCCAGCCCCAAAGGTCTTGAGAAAAAACATCTTTGGCATTAACCCACATAGAATCGCTCGGGCTGGAAGGGACCTCAGCGATCGTCTAATCCAACCTCCCTGCCATGGGCAGGGACATGCAGGTGGCAAACGCTTGGAACAGGAGCCTCAGCAACAGGCTGTGAGCCGGACCTGTTGATTTTCAGGCATAAAACCACTCAGGAAATGCCTGGCTTTGTGCCTGCTGCAAACCCAACTTCACCTACCTGTTGGCTTCTGATCAGTCACTCGAGCCCCTTCTTAACTGGTGGGACTCAGCCTGTTCCCACGGCCAGTGCTGGCCTGGGCACACAAACACCTCCCGACGCCACCGCGACTTCTGCCTTGCGCATCGTTACACCACCCTCCCCTCCCACCGGTGACAGATCCATCGCCCCCCACGCTGCTTCTCATTCTCTGTGCGCCAGCACGCCAGCTTCCCAGCGTTTCCACCTGCTCCCCCGCCACCTTCCTGAAATAAAACACACTCCCTTTCTGGGAGAGGGAAAAAAACCCCACTCACACGTTTTATAGAAAACAGGCAGCTTGTCCGTGAGGACAACGAAGACTCATCTCTGAACGTTTCTTTAGAATGAGTCTCCTGTTGAGTTGCTAAGCGTACCCGGCAGCAACAGGTAAGCACAGGTCTCCCAAACTCTGTGCCTTTACATTTACTGTAAGAACACGCAGCTCTCCTTCCACAAACAAATGCCTGCTGATTTTAAAGCCTCCTGCCTCTTTAACTCCTCACCGAGTTCAGGAGCCAACCCGTATTCAAGAATTGGGATCTGCTTGTCTATTGCCCAGTTTGGCTATTGCACAATTTGGTTTTTCTGCATCAGTTTTCCATGCTAAATAGGATAGAAATCATGAAGCCGGAGCAGTCTTTCTTTTCTTCTTTTATTTTTCTGCCACAGACACACAGTATCAGAGAAACCACAGTGGAGGGGGGAGTTGCACTGTGATATGTGGGAAAGGGTGCTCCACGAGCAGGAGGCTGATACTTTCACGTAGTGCAAGGTCTCCTTTTACAGAACAGCCACCAGCAGAGCTCACAACACACCAAGCATTGAGCCAAGTGCTCTGGAGAAACATGAATGGGGTGGGGTGGGGGTGCCCAGAGCCCATCACCTTTAGCCCAGCCTTCTTCCCAAGCACCCTGAAATCCCATTATCACAAAACAGCATCACAGAAACCTAACAAAAAAAAAATGCTGAGAATTTACGTGGCATTCCAGTCTATTCACCGCCGTTAAATTCAAGCTGTGGGCTCCAGAGAAGGAAAACAGGTTAAAAAGGGATGATTTTCTAGATCCAGTTAATACAGGCAACAAGGCAAGAAACCCTGCGTAAATAAATCAAGCCAAAGAAGGAGAAGGGAAGGAGTTTATCTAGATTTTTATTAACAGTGTTTCAAGAGACAAAGAGAAGGGAGGGGGGAAAATAGGCAGACACCACAGCAACAGTTTTAAAATCGTACAAAGATAATAACATACAGAATATCTGGTTCCATAGTTACAGTCAGTACAGGCTGGGGAGGGAAAAGGAGAGTTTAAAAAACGTGTTACAAAGTCGTACTGAAAGCAGGCAAGTGAAGGAGGTTAATAGGTTACAGCGTATTTACAGCGTCAGCCCCGGCAGAGCAGCCCGGCCACCCCGTGTGCGACAGAGCCGCGTCACCAACCACGCGCAGCAGCTTTCACCTGCCTAAAGAACTTCCTCCATGCCTGGATCCGAAGGGGATGGGAGCCCTCGCCAGGAGAAGGCTGGCTGGGCTCGCTCACCTCCAGGCTGCACGCCCGTGTAGCCCCGACGGGGCAGCCACGCTCACGTTCATGCGCTGCTGGAGGGACACGACGGGTGAAGCTCACCGAGACACCTCGAGAGATCTACGGGCAACCTGAGGGCAACCCCGTGGCTTCTTGGAGCACCAGGACGTAGGAAGCAAATGTGCTCCCTCACGGTGAGGAAGGTGCTAAGTGCCGAGATGTGCTCGGGGAGCAAAGGCTCCTACTTCAGCCGGTCTCTGCAGCCACCTCAACCGCTGCAGAGACACACGTGGTCCCCTTTGTGCCTTGGAACCAGCTTGGCTACTCCCCCCACCTCCGTCCCTCGTTCCCTCCCAGTAACAACTCAGCTGCCCCGTCCTCCCACTCCTGCTGGGCACACAGCTCAGAAGGGAGGTGCCCCAGCGAAAATTCCCCCCGATG
>NW_009719236.1:69504-76670 GCF_000703405.1 Apaloderma vittatum | reverse complement strand
CACCCTGCAGGGCAGAGCGATATGAATCACCTTCCTACGGGGACAGCGCTCTGGAGTTTGGAATCTCGACAAAACCCACCCTCTTGTTCCTTCAGAACTCCCACTCGCCCTTCTCCCGCTCAGTCGCTTCACCCCGCGGCCCCTTCTCCAGCCCCGCACACGCGCACTCACACAGATGTCTGTCACCAGCCGACCAAGGGTTTAACCTCACGCTTCATCCATTCACCCCGGTTTGTCTTTGGTTGAAAGCAATGATGCTCAGGCAGCGGGGAGAGAGAAGTGGGTTCAGGGAGTGTCGAGCGGCACAGGAACAGCACAGGAGTTCAGCCGGAGGAACCGCTGTGCTGGGGCCACTGGACGAGAAGTTAATCAGTGCATTTCTTTAGGAGGTCCTGGTTTTATCTTGCATAAAAACCGGCCACTTTTGCTCATCTGAGATGTGGCCGGTCTATTTTTCACTAATCACAGTCTCAGCTTGTCAAATCTCTTTCTTTAAGGACATAAAGTCTTCCAATCCCGTGTTTTCCCTCTAGACAGCTCGGAGGAATCTCGCACTGCAGAGACCATCTCAGAGGGAACAATATTAAAATAACCTGAGGCTTCCCTGGACGACACGCAGCGAGGGAACACGGGAGGGAATCATTTCAACCCGCCAGCAACCCGAGCTCATCCCCTTTGGAATGGGAGACGTGTGGCAGACCCCAAAGCTCCAAACCTAGACTACCTGTCGAGGCACTTGGTTACAGGGTTTGGGTCGAGTCCAACAAAAGCTCAGGGCGGGTATAGAAATATTCACCCAGATCTCAAAAACTCAAAAGGTGACAGAATCTGCGTGGCTGGGCTGATGGGTTTGGGCGATGCCGGCATGTTGCTTTCTAGACAAAGGCAAATCTCCTCCCGTTAACTGTGGTTGCAACCCAGTTACTCTCACCTAGATAACATACACCTTCTTTGAGAAGAAAGGAAGAATGAGAAGAGAGCAGTTCTGGCAATAGAATTTTCAAAGGAGATTGTACAACACAAACACAGCTGTATTTGAAGAAGGGAAAAAAATGGAAATGTTCAATAGCTAAGTCTTCCCTGCAGCCTGGCTGGCCACTTGCTTTGCTGAAAATAAATGTTTTGTACAACTTCCCCACTATCCCCTCCGAACTTGTAAGCACACACGCATACACACACTCCAATGAAAACAAAAAATCAAAAAAAAAAATTCAAATAAACACAGAAAACATTGAGAAGTGCCTCCTTAGCTTTTTTTTTTTTCCTGGAGAATCTTTTCGGTTTAGAAACTGCATGATGTACTCAAGTGTATGATTATATTTCTAACCAGGGGCATTTAATGCCTCACGATCTGTATAACAAAAATAGAAAAGAGGGGGGAGGAAGAAAGGAAGCTGTGGGGGGGAAAAAAAGGTAGGTTTCGAAACATATTCCCTAATAATGCTACAAAAAAAAATCCTGACATTAAATACAGACAAACTGTATTGAATAAAAATTGCACTAGTCCTCTGGGCACATCAATAATAAATTAAATACTTAACAATTTCACCGATTAAAAAAAAAAAAAAGACAGCACAAAATCCATAACAAAAGAAACATAAAACCCCCCAATACTGTATGTAGGAAAAGTGCACAAAGTTGCTTTATACATTGACTCTAAGTAAAGTACCAATACATGTTAAATAGATAAATTGTCTCGCAAGACGTCGCTTTTTGCGTCAGTATTTACACACGCTTTAACTTCATGTACTCCAGCAGTGAGGCTGAGCTTCCATGGAGATTCTGTGGTGTTCTCGTGAGCCACTAATGCTGACCGTGAAATAAAACGACCCAAAACGGAAGCCGTGTCTCCAGTCCTCACCGGCTTACGGCAAGGATCAGTCCTATTTCTAACTCTTCATCAAAAGCTGGAAAACCAATTGGGGTGTTTTAAGTTGCTGTACACGTAAAATATAAAAAGACATCGCTAGACAATGGCCATGCTGAAATTCGTTAACGGAGTAGGACCAGCGGCGAAACAACAATTTCACTTCCAAGATCTTTGAAGCACCCTGAAAGACGCCGGCTGTGATTCGCCGTGGCCTTTTCCCAGGGAAGGGCACAACTTGAGGCGACACCAGCACCGACCGACGTCTTGGTTGATGCCGATCGGTATAAAAAGGGACATCGATGCCGATCGGTATAAAAAGGGACAGGGTTACCAAAGCGAATTCGTTGCGGAGAATCCCTTGGCTCCTGACCGGGGAAGCAGAGGAGTTCTTGGC
The DNA here is from genome assembly GCF_000703405.1 of Apaloderma vittatum. Classification (NCBI taxonomy): domain Eukaryota; kingdom Metazoa; phylum Chordata; class Aves; order Trogoniformes; family Trogonidae; genus Apaloderma; species Apaloderma vittatum. The sequence goes on along the minus strand of NW_009719236.1, from coordinate 74,406 downwards.
TGGATATCGGTTCCCGCACCGAACGCTCTCGGGATCCCGCGGGGCGATCTAAGGGCGAGCAGAGCCCAGCGCTGCCGCAGGCAGACGCACGCTCACGGGTTTTTGCCGTATTGCCGGCAGGCTCAGCACCGCGGCAGCACCCAGCACCGTCAGAGCAGCGAGCTCCGCAGGGCGCTTCACGTGGATTTGCTCCTGCCCCAGCTCAGGCTGATGGTGTAACTACCACCTGGCGGCAGAGTCAGCGGGCTCGACCGGCAAGGCAAGGGTGTCAAACGGGGCAGGGAGGGCATCGCCCTGCTCAGCGGGGAAGCCCACCTAAGTTTCAGGCCACTCGGACCAGAAAGAAGACGAAGTCCGCTGCGGAGGACCGAAAGATGAAGCACCGTGAGAATGTGGAGCGGCAACCCTCCGCGATCCCGCGCGAGAAGCGCTGCGTGGGCAGTGGTTCTGGCTGTACCTTCACACAGGTATCGGGAAGAAAGGTGCAGACTGAGCCACCTGCCCTCTGCCAACTGCTAAGGGCACGTCCTACAGCTTCTACTCGAAAGAGCCGAGAGGGAGCGCTGCCTGGCCAAAGACACGGTTTCAGACCAGGCACTGAACTAAGAAGGCAGGATGCAAGTCTGCACTGTGCGTTTCCCCTCCAACCCATCAGCATGTTGTGAACTGGCCAAGCTCGTTAATTTTTCTCTTCCAAGTCTGGCGGAAGGAGATCGTTTATTATTTAGGGAAGCAGAAGAGGCCCTGGGGCCAGATTTTGCGTTGCTGTTGATGTGCAGCAGTTTCAGCACAATCACTTGGACCAGTTCAGATTCACAGCAGACAACTGGGACTGAGGTCAGAGCTCGGCACCGCACGTCCCGAAGCACCAGAGGGAATAAGAATGGGAAAGCGACAGGATAAAGAGGGATCAGATTGCACAGAGAGGAACCTGTGGTCCGGCTGCAGCAGAACTCAGGACAGCACCTTCCCACAGAGGCAGCGACTGTCCCTTGAACTGAGAACACCCTGCTAGAGACCGAGTGGAGGTTCTTTACTGCTCCACTTTCAGATGTGTGGGTGGACACTGAGTGATGCTGGTTCAAGTCTCTGAGGGCAGTATCTCGAGTGAAGAGCTGGATCACTCTTGCTTCAGCCTCTGAGGACACAATTACATCAATAGATATAAACCCGCAAAGGTTTAATCCGCTCAGGGCTGCAGCACGACAGCAAAAAAAAAAAAAAAAAAAAGTCGAATGTCTATCGGACAAAAAACAATACGATTGTGCATCACTGCTGATGTAATGCAGGAGGATGGGAAACTCTGCCCGGCATGCTCACGTTCCTTGCAAGATCTTGACACCCTCGAGACCCCAGCGCTATCCGTAAGGCACTATGGCCCAACCCCAGAGCCGGCAGCTTGGGTGCCCAAGCAGACTAAACACCCCGTGTGGCCCTGCCACGCACGAGTCCCTACAAACCCTGATAGCAGTTGAAGTTGAGGGCATTCTGAAGAGGCTCTTACAGGAGCACGCCTCAGCTCGGCATCCAAACTCCCAGCCGGAGGACGATCTGCCAGCGCGGCGCACGCTCTGCGAGCCCTCTGGAGACGGGACGACACGGCCGCAGCATCTCTGCAGAGCTACCCTAGGCGTGATCCCCGTAACGCAGACCATAAACAAAGCAACAAAGTGCTCTAAGTAGAAACACATTCCCCCACTTCAGCAAAGAATAACAGGAGAAAAAAAAAGAAAGAAACCAAAAGAAGATTCTGCCGGTCATTGGAACCAGGGGACTCCAAACCCCTCGGGCCAGCTGCTGAGATGCCCTACTCACACAATTCGGCATGCGGCGGGGAGAGCACGGAGGGATACACATGCAAGCAGAAGTCTCCTTCGCAGAGGTGCTCAGTCAGAAATCTGAAGTGACCAGGAAATAAACTGAATCGAAGCCAAACGGCATCGTGCAGCCAGCCGTTTGGGCGGCGGGAGTTGGACGTGGCTTTTCTTCCCTGACACAAAGCCCATCGCCAGCGACAAGCTTCTCCCAGCCTCCAAAAAATGAAAAAAAAAAAGAGCACTGCTGCTTCCGTAACGCTGTGCGGATTGCATCTCAGCCCAGGCAGGAGGCGAGCTATGGCTTTGACCAGCTAACCACCAAGGGACAAAAAGGGGAGCGTGGCTGGTATAGTCCTGAGAGCAGTTAAGGTGAGGAGCTGTCGCTCTCAATCCTACCCCTTCTGTTGTGCCTTCTGGAGCAAAAATATCTCTGCCCCACAAAACAGCCTGTTCCTGACCTTGAGGTCATCTTTTCGTTTTCTAAACTGGCCGCAGCAGCTCCCAGATGCTGCAGCAGTGGGAGAGCAGGCTGCTGGCCACGCTGCCGGGACAGAGGGGGCTCCACATCAGAATCCCTTCCAAACAAACCGCTCAGACGAGAACTCAGTGCACGGGAAACACACCGAAGCAGAGACACAGTCGTCTGATCCTGTTGTTGGTGGGTTTCTCCTGGTGACAGAGGGTTTCCTCTTCTTCTCATTCTTTTCTTTTAGTTTTTTTTCTTTTTTTCTTTTTTTTTTCTTTTTTTTTTTTTTAAATGCTAAACTCATCTCCCATACTTTTCATACGCTTCAGTCCACACGCCATGGTCTGTGGTTATGCCCTAGGAGCCTCCTACACAACATCAACCATCCAGTAGTCAAGCATGAGGACTTCACGCTAACAGGAAAGGCCCCTTTCTCCTTCCCGTGTGCATCTCAACCTATATGTGCAGGCATCAAAAACAGACCAATCTGCAAGAAACACCAATATACCAAGGATGGGGCTTCTCAGGGCTTCTAGAAATTCAGCCCAACTTCAAGACAGCAAAGGGGAGGTGGGGGAGTTGTCACTAACACTCATCTATATTAAGGCTGATGAATTCCTGTATACACTTCCTGTACTGCAGCTCAGTAGGGCTGTTGCTGGGATATTGACCTGGTTGTCCAAAGGGTCCCTCTGCTTCTCGCATTTCCTCATTCATTCGAGCCAGACGCAGCCTGGAGTGAAACAGAGAAAGCAGAAGAGAGACAGGTTTGGTTAATCCTTCCCCCTGGGCTGTTTAGAATCATAGAACCTTGGGCGTTGGAAGGGACGCCTAGAGATCATCTCGTCCAACCCCTCTGCCAGAGCAGGATCACCAAAGGAACGCATCCAGGGGGGTTTGGAAGTCTCCAGAGCAGGAGACTCCACATCCTCTCTGGGCAGCCTGGGCCAGGGCTCGGGCACCCGCGCAGCCAACAAGTTTCTCCTCAGGTTGAGGTGGAACTTCCCATGTACTAAATTAAACCCTTTATTTCTTGTTCTATCACTGGGCACCACTGAAAAGAGATTGTCCCCTTCCTCTTGACACCCACCCTTCAGATATTTCTATATGTTAATAAGATCCCTTCTCATCCACCTCCTTTCAAGGCTGAACAGCCCCAGCTCTCTCAGTCTCTCTTCAGAGGAGAGAGGCTCAAGTCCCTTAATCATCCTCGTAGCTCTTACAGGCAGTGCCCCCGTGTACGTGCACGGGGAAGTCCTGGTTGCACTTACAAGGTGACGATGTCTGCGTTGGCTGCCTGGACAGCGATACTGAGCGGGTCCTGCCCATCACCATCCACCGCATGCTGGTTTGCCCCTCGCTTCAGGAACAAGCAGACCTGACTGCAGAAGGGGAAAGAAAAGACCATCAGAGCAGAAATTCCAACCCCACCGCGTGACTCTCAGGGTTAATAGTGAATCTTGATCCAACGTCACCGCAACGGGCAAAGAACTTACCCAGTGTGCCCCAGGTACGTGGCGTGATGCAAGGGAGCTCGGCCTCGGCTATCTCTTTGGTTAACTTTTTTTTCAGGAATTCACAGGCTATCAAGGAGCCCTGGCAAAATAAAGGGGAATTTCTAAATAAATACAGCCAGCAGTACTGAGAGGACATACGAGCACGTACCAGGCTGTAGGCTGCCCATCGTCAGTGCACTCTGAACCACAGTCAAGACCCCTGACTCCCAAACGTGGCCTCCAAGCCACTAGTACAACGTACCCCCACCACAGCTTGAATCAGAGGAGTTTTGTTTTCATCTTCATCGTTCACCCAGTTGATCTCAGCACCATGTGCAAGCGCTTCTGCCATGAGAGGCAGGTTTCGGGCTTGTGCTGCTTTGTAGATCAACAAGCCAGGATGCAGCTCCCTCAGGTCTTCCAAATCTGATGCCTCCTGCTCAATCTCTGCTTCCCCGCTTGACTCCTCTGACACCTCACACTCTAAGAGGCAGAAAAGGATGGAGAGAGATGAACCAAAAGCTTTGTATTTCCAATTTCTTATGTTCTCTTGTTGGTCTTGGCACCAGCCACCTCCCCACACTTCCATCGACAGCCCGGGACACCCACCTTCCTCTGTCACGCTGTCCACCACCGAGCCAAACACCAGGATATCGGTGCTGCCATCTGTGCTCCCTCCAAGGCCACTGTCACTGCTCAGACCTGCAGGGCCAACAGAAGACAAACCAAACCCATTTTAATACACAGGCATTCCCGTACCGGGCACAGCTGAGACCACAGGGGAAAAGGGCTGCGCAGAACGTCACACACACATCGCACCGGGCACTGCTGGCAAGGGAGAGGGGGACGGCTACCCCACTTAGCCCCACTCCACAAAACTGCCCAAGGAAAAACAGCAAAGCTTTATGGTGTCCATGTCCCCACGCTGCCCTTCATGCAGGGATGCTCCGACATTGCCATGGCACTTGGGGCTGCTGAGGACAGCCCTTGCTGCAATCCATGAGGGGCGCCGTGACGTAGACTGGAGCAGAGCAGCAGCAGAGACAGTTCTGCAGCAGGTTATGCAGTGTTGTAAGCAAATAAAGACGCCCCTCTGCTTTTACCACTAATAATCTCGATTTCC
>NW_009719236.1:42632-69485 GCF_000703405.1 Apaloderma vittatum | reverse complement strand
TGGTTGTCACCGGGGCACTTCTGACAGATTATGACCATGACTGGGCCAAATAATATGCAGAGCGTGTATCTCAAGCTAAACGCTTACAATGTATTGTTCATTGGCTCTTCACCTTCACGGACAGCCCTATTTTTACAGTGTTCCCACCTTCCCTGCTTAGCCAGAGAATGTGACAAAACAGCTGGCTGCGTATAAGAAAAGGAATCATGAAGAGATGAAGTAGCCCAAGGACACACAACGTGTCGGTGGCAGAGACACTCTGTGCCTTTTCCAGCTTGCACCCAGGCAAGAAAATGACAGAAAGGAAAGAAGTAGCACGTGCAGGAATTGCCCTCGTAGGACCAGGGATGACACGTCCCCTTTGTCCTGAGGGATGCCCGGTCCCCTTGGGAACTCCGTCTGGATTCAGCTTCGTGCTGCTTTTAACCTCCCCGTGACTGTGAGGGCTGGGGGCATTTGTCCTCCCAGAACTCAAGAGGTTAAGTCCTCATGACCTACTCCAAGACCTACCCTCAAATCACTGTGATTAGAGAGGAAAAAAATAAAAATACAAGCCAGGTTGTAGCTGACAAAATGTTTCTAAAACATGAGTTGAGTAGTCTTTGCAAAGAGTACAGGGGGAAAGCCTGCAAGAGCTGAAGATCAGGGCCTTGAAAACCACGGTAGAAGAAGACACCTCAACCTTAAAGGCTGCCTGTTGAAACCTTCAGAGCAGCTACAGCCAGGTCTCAGAGAAAGAAGAGCCTCTAAACCAGTGGTCCTGAAATCAGGGCTCACAAGTCATCCTTCAGCACCGTTCAACAGCCAAAGGAGATAAGGAAGCTACAGTACGAAAGGTTTGAAGTGGCACATATCAGGCACATATTTTGGGGAGATTTGCTGTCAGAAGAACGATCGCTGTGTTTTGCAGAAAGCAAACACCCTGCTTGGCAAGCCGATACTCTCCGTTACGTCAGTACAAGTAAAGAGTGATTCCAGTGAGGCCACGTGGCACAACTCTAGATTTACATCAAAGCAAGAAAGAAGGATCTGGTTCATATGACATGAATATTAAATATATCAAATTGCCAGTTCTGTTCCCACTGAATCAGTAATAAAACTCCTACTTTCTTCTACAGGAGCAAGATAAGACTGTTGAGCAACTCTGAAGTCCTGCATCTCCTGAGTATTGTTTCTGTCAACTAATAATGCTAAATTCTGTAAAACTGGAATAGCCCTTCGGGCACTGATTCAGCCAAGCACTAAAGCACCTGCATTGATTTCAAGAGACAACATGTACTTGTAGGACAGTCTGTGATTTTCTGCTGTGTTAACTCAGGACTGAAGCTATTGTCCCTAAGTTCATAGAGTAACAAGCAACTGAGTTAGTGAGTTTAAAAAAGTCACGTGATTCCTCAGCTGAGTATGATAACAGACCCCACGAGCAGTCTGCGACAGATGTGGGGCACCTGAAGTAAACACTTCTCACTTCCTACGTGCCATGAGATCCCACCTGTACAGGACTGGATCCTTTAACCTCACCTGAAAGACAGCTCTTCCTTTAAGATGTAGTAACTTGACAGCTGGAAACCCTAGGAAGCTTTTTGCCTTTTTCAAGCCTGCCAGCCCGTCTTTCCCACGAGGGACTGGAAACATAGGGGTTCCAACCACTTGGCTGGAAGAAAATACATAACTGCCTCCGAAGCTTGGTTTGGAACGAGTGAAATTTGGGTGTCTCTTTTGCTGCTAGCTGCCAGAGCGTCACCTTACCTCCGTCCAGGAGGAACGGCGTACCGCTCCCACCGGGACCAATGCCACTGCCACTCCATGGGCCACCTGTTAGCGGATGCTGCATAGAGATGTGGCTGGCACCTAGAGGAAGGTGGACGGAATATGAGGGGAGTTCATCGTCACAAACACCAAGAAAAAAAAGAAAAAAAAAAAGAAAAACTGTCCACAATAAGACTTGTTAAAAAAAAATTTGAAAAAAAAATCAAAAGTCAAAACTAAAACTAGAAAAAAAGCCAATGGAATACATAGTCTGGGAGCAAAAGATGTTGGGAAAAAAATCCCATCTATCAGAATGCAAACACCAGGGACTGACTGGATAGGATATTAAAATAATAGGTGCCATAAAAGAGCAATGGGTTGGAGTTTGTGCAACGAACTCCCCATCACTCTTCCAAAATATTTACCCTCTCTCCAGTGAGGCCAATACCTTGCCTTAGGTGTGGTGCAACGCACATGCCCTGGAAGAGCCGGGAGGTAAAGCATGCCAGGAGCAGAGACACTTTCTTTGTACTTACTGCGTGGGCCAGAGCCAGCGCCGGTGTCAAAGTAGGAGAAGAGAGAGTCCAGCTCATCTGGGCAGAAGAGGGAATCTCGACGGAACTTCCTCTCCAGGGTAGCTGCTGTTTTACACAGAGATATTTTGAAATACGTAGTTAATAACATGCAAATGAACAAACGAGACACAGTTCTACAGCTGGAGCTCCACGGGTTGAGCTTGCTCGTCCAACGCACCCCAGATGTGCCCAGCGCCACGCTCGCGCCCACGTGCACCACCCAAATGTTCAGGTTCCCACCTGATGACAGCATGGCTGGTGATGCGCTGCCTGCTTCATGGCGGTACTTTCTACGGGCCGTGGGTGCTTTCGTGGTGCTGTTGTGTCTCTGGCACTTCTTCACACACCAGCGCCGAGGTTTCCGCTCGTTCTCTGTCAGAGTCTCCCCGTTTGGCAGCCTCTTCAGGAATTTCTTCTCCACGTATTTCACTTTGATCCAGGCTTCCTTGTCCTGCCTAAGAGAAGAACAGCATAAAGGTGCGTGCAGGGTCACAGGATTCACCCGAAGCAAACAGCCACGAGGGGACGGAGCTGCTCTGGGCCATTTTATCAACTTAGCTGTGAGTCCTATAAGTCACTGAGGCCTGTATTAAGAAGGGACAGTTTCTCAAACTGTGCGGATGGAGAGCTTTCCAAGGGACTGAGAGGAGCAGCGCGTGTGCTCAGACTCACCTGGAGCTCCCTGATGTTGGTTTCTTAAGCCCCAACTCTTCGCACTGTGCCTCATAGATCTGATTCATGGTGCTGTTCCCCAGCTCACACATCAGCTGCAATACAACAGGGAATGAATGAAATCCCCCCGGTGAGGAGCTACCTCCCCTCTAGCCCAGCCTGCCACCGAGTGAGATTCCCTCCCTGCCATTCAAAGCCAACACTCACCTTCAGTAACTCTGGCTCCCAGGAGTCGAGTGTGAGAGACCGGACCTTGGAGCAGTGAACACCCAGACTCCTATTTATCCAAAGGAAGAAAACTGAAATGCTTACATGCCTCAAAACAGAACTTCTCATGCATTATAAGATGAACAAGATCAATCTAGTTCTTTGTAATTATCTATAGAGATGTAGCTATAGCAGAGAGATTTATGTGCATGCATACACAGATGTACATGCACACAGAGGTGCTGCAGCAAGCAATTATTTTCAGATCTATCCACACAAAAATTATAGCCAGTTATAATTCTGTCTCCGTCGTTTTTCTTCCAGGAGCCTGCAACCCAGCCCTGGCTGGCAGGACAGAGCACGCGTGCACAGGGTACCTGTGGATCCCGGAGCATTCGATGCACAGCAGAATGCCCAGGTTGATACTGGCCCAGCGAGGATCCGGCTGACCGCAGTCACAGCACTGGTCGTTGCCAGCGATGCTCTGCACTCTCTGCAGGATGGTCTCTCCTTTCGCGCTGCGCTCCCGGGAGTCGGTAGCAGAATCGATGCTGCTAGTTGATGGGGAAGCAGTCCGGTCCAGTCTCTGCAGGAAAAAAATAGGTTCCAGGATTCTGCAAAGCACTGTGCAACAAACCAGAGCTTGCAATTGCCGAGCACTGATAGGAAGCATTTCCTGAAGAAGGATAAACTAGAGTTTATTCCCAAGAAGAGAAGGCGTAAATCTCTATTATTGTCAAGAGGCAGCGCTGCACCCCAGCCCTGCTCTGGAAGTGCAGGCAGCGTGCAGACCACTGCCACGCTGCTTGCTCTCATGTTGTCTTGCTTGCACTTGTCCTAGCTAGCGAGCAAGCTCTTCCCAGGGGAATGTAATTCCTAGGGGTACATCAATCCAGAGTGATGGCAAGAAAGCAAAGACGTCAGGACAACATGGATTGAAAGCATTGCCTTTCCTCCAGCCCAGCTTTACAAGTGTGGCTTTGGTTCATGACCAGTTCTTGCCTTTGAGTTAGCACTGACATCAGTTCCCTTGAGGGCAGAGGAATATTTCCAAATGGTCCCCCCACAGTTCAAAAGTCACTGTCAGGGCTGTGAGACCCAGTTGTGGATGTTTCACGACTCCTCACTCACTTCGATATAGTAGCTGTCAGGACTCTCCCGGTACGCAGAGGCAATGCTGGCCTGAACAGCCTGAATCCAGGCCTGACGCAGCTTCTCCGAGTCAGCCTGCAGCATGCAGCTCCTGTGAAGGAAGGAAACGAGTTGGAAAGAGCAAAAGGATGGGGCGCACATTCTGGTCAAAATCATTCCCCTTCGTCCTCAGCAATGGGGGCAGCAACTTGATTTGACAGGCAAAGGACAAAAAATTAATCCTACAAGCTTGCACTGTCAGAGGCGTTCCTTCTTCAAAAGCTTCAGGCAGGTCTGCTGGCTGTTTTAAAAAGCTGACCATGACCAGTTTCACTGTAAGGGTGTTCTGTGATTCTGCAATACTAGCTATGTGTGGCTTAGATCGGGTTTATGCTGATGTCTGACGAACTTCACAGGGGCTCTGGAGAACAGGCAACAGTATCTCCCAGCCCAGGGCAGCATCCGCTCAAATCTAACCTCTTGCAGTTCCATGCACAGTCCAGCTACCATGCAGATGGCCTAGGGAAGCCACCAAACTTACTTGGTAGGTGAGACGACCTCAAAGCAAAACCTCCTCTCTATGTCTTCACACGGCTTGACAGTACAGAGCCGCAGGTCTTCCACCACTACCGTGAGGACGTCCTGAAAGGGCGAGAACAGGCGCTGTGTTGGCTCCCTGAATCCGTGTCATAATCAGGCCTCTCAGAAAACTCCTTCCCAAACCCTGCTGAGCCCAGAAAGAGCAGAGGCAGCCCACCACCAGGTAATTCCAGGGCGACGGGAAGGGGTTATACAGAACCAATCATGGGACAACACGCAGACGAAGCAGCAGGCTTACTGGGGACTTCACCAATTTCCTCTGCTAAACAGGAATATGTAAATCACCACAAACACCACCTGCTACCACTTAGTGCTCAGGAACAGTCTAACTCTGGAGCACAATAATGCCTGAATGAGCTCGCTGTTCCTCTGATCCAATTCCCCACTCCTTCCACCCCACTCCCCCTCCATGGTGAAGAAGTCCCCAGCAAAGCAGGATCCCAGACAAGGTGGCTCATCTGCCCGTGTCACCTGGAGTCGCCTCACTGACCTTTAGCTTCTTCTGGTACACCAGCTGACTGTTCTGTATGGAGAACCACCTCCTGAGGGAACACAGACAGGCAGACATCAGGACAATTGAACAGCAGAGCTACAGAGAGGCAGTTTGCTCTCTGGTGGAGCAGGATATCTCTCCGCTTAATAAGAGTGTAATTTACTCCAAGAAGCTCGAAAGGAATGGCCCAAGAAAAGGCCACACTTCTGCAGCCTTAGGGAATGATTCTTGGCATTGAGATGTTGTGATGGCAAGTGTTCCAGATATGCCAGTGTCTAGCAAGAAGGAAGGAAAGATGGGAAGAAACAAAGGAGTAGGGCAGCCCCACGCTACTGCCTGCAATTTCTGGGCCAGACGCCTCGTGTGTGCACGCTGGCCCTGGTGCAGGTAGGAAATCCAGTGCCTGTGGGACATCTTCACTGGTCAAGGACACACCCTGCCTGTGCCCAGCAGGCACACGTGACATTTTAAGGGGAAGCTGGATTACTTGTACACGCCATGCCAGATGCAGTGTGCCTGCTGCCTCTCCAGGCAGGCTGTTATAAGGCAAGCCAGAAATTCCTTGACACCGTGAAGATTTTTCCACGTGGGAAAAAGAAAAATCCACCTCAGAAAACCCTGCTAACTGGCAGCTCTACAGTGTTGGAGAAAACAATACCAATGAGTTGCACATCTTGCTGTTTATGTAAGCTATACCTGAGCAGAAAGAGTCGCAGAGGCTTGCAGCAAGATGCTATTTAGAGCAGTTATCACATACTCTGTTTGCAAAAGAACTAGGTTCCCTGGGAAAATGAGATGAGACAGGATTCTCTTTCTTTCGCCATTGCCGAAATACGAAACAGATAAAGGACAACAAAAAGACTTGACATGTCTGTGGGGAAGTGGGAAACTACAGGCAACTGGAGGCCATCCCATCTCTGCAGGAGCCCATTTTGACGAGCTGACACGATTCTGCATCATTCTGAGCTGCTGTGACAGTAGCCATCCATGCTCAAGCTGCTCTGCTCTCACACAGCGCTGAGCAGAAAGTCTGTGTCTGAGGTTCTGGTCTCTGCTCCTGGACGCTGGGCTCTGCTGCTCGCCTGGAGCACACGTCCCTGCCTGGTGCTGGCTCCCCACTCGACGTCCTGAAACATGGATTTTGCAGTTCTCTCTGCCTGCCCCCTCCCACTCACACGAGGGGGAGGCACTAGCAGTGAATAACTGAGTGACAGGGAGAAGGTGACAAGTGGGCTGCGGGAGCTGCGAATAGCCAAGATGTGGGTAGATGTGGCTGAGAGTGGGTGGGACTGAGGAGACAGAGACGGCTGCGTGGAGGATACACGCTGGCTTGTAGGAGGATACAGGGAGGATATCTGGGGTTTGGGGGACAGGGAAAACTTGGAACCCTTGACACTAACATGACTTCAGATGCCAGGAAAACCAGAAAGCCCCCGAGGGTCTTGTCGTCTCCAGGCTAAGTGCCCTTTGGAGCAACCCTTGAGCTCATAAGCAGGGGAGTTGCTAGGAGAAGGGAGTTGCCTGGAACTGCTCCTCTCTACCACGAGTCACGCCTTTGACATTAACCTGACACACTTTGGAATAACCTTCTGCTCAGCAAAAACACGCGGTGTCAGGGAAAGCAGCCATGCTGTGGACCGAGGCTACGCTTTGCTTAGGAAACACCAAGGAGAAAATCCTGAGGGGCTGATAAAAACTCAGCTAAGACGTCTTCCCAGCGCGGCAGTTTACGAGCACCGAAATCAAATCCCGTGGTGCGCTGTGCTGTAGCTGCTGTTGCGGTTTCTGGTTCCTCCAAGTTAGAGCTTAGCACTTAACTATCGGGATGAGAGCGCCTGAGAGGTAACAAAATTATATCACCTTTGAATGGAATCTCCTTAGTACTTGGGGGAGTTTCGGAGAGAAGCAATCACTTATCTCACCAATTCAGATCTCTAATAAATTCCAGTCGTTTTTCCACGCACATACAGCTAGTTTCTGTGCATATCATAAACTTCTCACTGAAGCATTAAGTCTAACAGCAGCACATTTCAGCTTCGCTGAGGTGTGTACTTCCAATGTATCCTATAGCCAAGTAAAAGAACTCTTCATATTGTATCATTTCCCTGTCATGTGAGAGTAGGAAATACAGGTCAAAGGCATTGATCTCATGCATTAGAAACTGCCTGGAAGGGTTTGAATCCTTTTGCACAACCCTGTATGAAAGCCATTGACTATCTCAAGGGAAACTAAACGCACAAATATCGAGCGAGATTAATCCATTGCGAACATGAAACCGTTGCTTCCATTTTCCTCTGGCAGCTGCAGAGGCTCCTGGCTAGTGCAGGAGGCTCCCAGTGACCTATCAGCTGAAATATTAATAAATTATTAAGAGCAGGGTCAATGCACAGAAAGCCATTTCTTAGCTCCCCGCAACACAGTTGATGTTTCCACTCTCACATATCCCCCCATCTCCGAGTAGACAGGTTTGGTGCCCATGGCATGTCCTGCTGTGTTAGGGTATTTCCCTTAATTGTTATAAATCTAGAAGTTTCCTAGGGCAAGACGTGAGCTGCACTGTGCCCTGTCTTCTCTGCATGGAATCTGGGCATTCTCCCATTGCAGTAGGTACTCTTTTTTGATTTCTCCTGGCATTTCATACCTTTCTTGCACCACGAAGCCCAGAACTGGACAGATGTGGCCTCAGCAGTGCTGAGTAGAGAGTAAGGATCACCTCCTTCAATGTGCATGCAAAATGCTCCTGAAGGAAAAGTCTCTGTATGCAGAAACTATCAAATCAATCTCATTTTACCCATTTAGTTTTAAACTATTTAGCTCAGAATCCTTCCAGTAGTAACATCTGCTACCCTCTCACTGAAAGTGAAACGTGTTCCTGCACAGGCAGTATTAGCTGTGCTCAGAGTCTTAGTCCCACTGGAACATGAGTCATTACTCACCGATTCCACGTTTTGAAAGCATTGCTAGCTCTCTTGAAGAGGTAGCCTTCCATCACCACTCCGTTTGGGGCATCAACATTGAACTCCACCTTCGAGTCATCATAGGAGAAGTCCTGCAAACGGAAAGAGACTGAGAGTCCAATACGACTGCACTCTCTAGGAGCAAGATGGAGATGAGCCAAATCAAAACATCAAGAAGGGGGACACATCTATGACAAAATCCTAAGGTTCATGCCTTAGTGGGCTGCAGCCTTAAAGAGCAGCCAGAAACCATTCTCATTCCATTAAACTTGCCTATTCCTATGGTTTGCAGGAAATTACTACACATGCTGTACTTCTCCGCTCTGGCAGCTGATAAGGAGAGAGGCAGGTAGCTTATCGTCATGAGAGTTAAAAATTTCCAATATTTGGAGTAGCCCAAAATGGGAAATAAAGCAATTAAGGTGCTTTTCACTGGCCAAGTGAGTTAGCAATGCTGCTGCCACCTCTCTGTTCTGCAAGGGGCCAGGAACAGCACAAATCTCAGCCTTTTCACACAAGGAGAACAAGCACAGTGATTTCTAGAGGGGAAGAGCTCTCAATTCCATTTATATTAGCTACCATCACATGCCATCTCCAGTCTGCGCTCGCCCAATTCTCCACGCTGTGCTACCGGTCAGAGCTGATTTGTCAGGCTTGGCACTGATTCATCAGAGAGATCTCATGGATTCTGACAGCTCGTGAGCAAGACACGGAGCAGAGAGAACAGCAGCTGCTCTCACAGAGCATGGGATCCTTCTCCCTGGGCAATCATCTGCCTCCTTCCCAAGAGAAACTAGGTCATGAAACCTAAACGATTTTCCCTTCTAACCTGGAGAACTAAGGCTCATTGTCTCCTTGCAGGCTGATTCCGCTCTAATGATGTGTTCTACCCACACCTCTCTCTCTCAGGCACAAACATTTCCCCTCATGCTACTTGGTTCAAAGACACAACAGTGCAGTGAAAATAGCCCCATTAAGTTAAGTGCCTTTCGGAGCTCAGCATCCGAAGACCCTTGCGATGGTGTGTCGCTAGGCAACAGGCACTTCACTCTCATTAAGATGAGTTATTTTCATGCTCAGAGATGCAAGCTTGCCTGGGAGGTGTCATAATAATAATACTGATAAAGAAGGAGGAGATATAATGGGACAGGACTGAGTCATTCCTTGGAAAGACAGCATGATGCCCAATTAGACACTAGAAACTGCTGCAAGGCACTCAATTAAGAGACGTCTGCTCAGCCCCAAATTTTCTTGCCATAAGAGGGTGAATCCCATGGGGGTCCTCTTCTGCAGATGTCTTTTATGTGCATATTGCAAACAAAGGCTAGAGGGAATTTTCCTCTAATGCGTAGATATTTGAACGTGTGGTTTTCGTAGAGCTGCTCCAAAGTGACAATTCTTTAAATCTGATGAGAATCTGGACTGTTTTATAATAAATAATGCAAACATCAAAAAGTCTAGACCTTGTTGACAAGTACAGAGCAAGCAAGCGTAGGGCAAAACCCTTCCAAGCACATCTTAAAAATGATCACTTGGTTGTGTTTTGTGGAAAAGGTAAAAATAACGGGGAGGGTCTAAACATAATTGCCTGACTTCTTCAACTGTCCTTATAATTAAGCAGTGTGATGGTAAGAAGGATATATTGCTGATGAGTACAGGAGGAACAGATGGGCCATATACGTCACTGGAGTAAATCCAACTAAAAACCAGTGGAGTCAAGCCAGGTGTGAATTTAACCTCACTGAGTCTGCGTTTTATTACACCTCTCTCCAAACAGAATGGCTAAAGCAGAACAGCTGAAGGCACGTGGAGTTGTTCCTTGCCTTTGAAAGAACTCTAACCTGCACCAAGCCCAGTTTTAGAAAGAGAAAATTATACAGCTAAGATGACATAGAGCCATCTGGGTGATGTCCAAACATAGAAACACACTGTTGGGAAGAATGGCTTGTGTTTGCACGACTTTAAAGATATTTCTCTTCCTCCTTCTCTCCCTGGTTAGGAAACATCCCCAGGCCAAATTGTGCTCATATTTCTGCTGGCATAATTCCTGCACACCCTCACTGCTGTCAAGAGAACCAGTGCAGGGCAGCTGAGGGCAGAATAAGTTGACCAGAGCTGTAAGCTGCATTTGTAAAGTAGATACAAATCAAGGGAGAGATCGGAGGGATAAGGACTGGTCTCTGCCTCTTGTCCCCGGGGCACGCAGCACTGATCCTCAGGGGCACTTTGCTCCAGTGCACTCTGCCTGGAAGCAACGGAAGTCTTTGCTATGAAGTTGTTGAGAGACAAAGTCAGGGAAAGGGGATAGTGGAAAAAAAAATAATCAGAAATTATCCCCTTGATCAGTATCTTTCTCCCTTTCAGCGTCAGGCCAAGGCCGAAAGGGGGTCGCTCGGGTAGCTGAAAGGCACAAACAAGGCAAGTGCAGTTGTGAAACTGCCAGCCCACTAGAGCAAGCCTGAACCATGGATTTAAACATGGATTCCTAGGCACATCATCTTGTTGTAGCCCACACAGGGAACTTTCTTACCACAGCCATTGAAAAGAGACCAAATATCCGGAGAAAGCGTTACTCGAACATCTGTTGAAACCTGATTCCAGGCCAAAGCTAGCTTAGAAACCGAGATCACCTTGCCAACAGTGCTGAAACACCAAGGTAGTGTGTGGCCACAGCTGGATATACACAGACGTGTGACAGTGAATCCCCTTAACGGGCAGACCTGCCCTTCACGTGTCCCCATTCTATTCACTGACACAAAAAGATTTTGATCCTGTTAAATTCTGTGAAATAAGTTGAAGGGTCCTGGCTGATGGACATGGCTGCTGCCAAGCACATCGCCAGCTGTGCCGTCAGCGAGTCTCTGTGACTCTTACAAGGGCTGCAGCACACCTGTCGACTCTCCGATTCTACACAGAACTAGGACATACAAACCTTCCAGCCTTGTAAGCCAAGCCCTTATGTCTGAGAGGTGCTGGTGGAGAAGAAATGTGTCATCCATTTTAAAATATTCCGAGTAACTTCCTTGATTCAAATCTCATCCGTGACAAAGCAGGGTAAAACCGCACACACGCGCTTTATCTTGTCGCCTCTTTTTCCATTTGCTGGTATAGATGAGGTTTTTTTAATGCACGATTTTAATAAACTACCTTTTACCGAATTCTTCCCATGCACATGGAGTAGGGAAGTCTGCTCCCAAATGAGTTTGGACTGATTTACTAAGCCTGCATTTAGCACCTCATTGTCTCTGTAATACGAAAAACGTTTGACACAGAAAAGGCTTCCTAGGATTGGGATGTGAATGGCTTTGGCTAAAGCTGCACGTGCAATCATGCCTAGCGACACGTTGGATCGCACGTTGGTAAAATAAATGGGACGTCTTCCAAAATAAGAAACCAGATCTCTGCCATCATCTGCTTCTCTTTCCTTCACAGACTTTCAGTAAATCACACCAATCTTGTCTCACTGTCCCCTCCCCTTCTCGGTCCTGTCACTCTGAGGTTCACATGAGGCAGCCTGGGAACTGATATTCTTTTAGAAATGACATCACGGTGGTTTCCATGGGAGCGCACTGAATGCTGCTGAAGCAACAATGAAGTAACACATTCCAAGAGGCACATCCACTGGGATGTAAAAAAGGACATTAATGTGGACACTTTCAAACCAGCAAATGAAAAGCAAAAATCCAGCCCGAGTACAAACAGACCCATGAAAGAAGAAAAGAAAAAAAAACAAAACAAACAAAACTATTTGAAGGTTGCCTCCAGCCGGCTCAGTGAAGAACTCCCTTGTCCATCTCCACACAGCACGCACAGACTGCTCGTGCCGCAGAGGCCAGACAAGCTCTTCCAACAGCTCCCATGAAGTCAGCTTTTCATGCAGAGAAAATGGCTGATGAAATTAAACAAACCTCCAGCTTCAGCAAACAGACTTAATATGGAGAGTGAAGATGCCCCTCATCAGTCTGGAATCCTTGAGCAGGGGAGGTCTCTGCCTAAGAGCAGACCCCCTGAAGTAGGGAAGTCTTGACTACAGGTTCATTCCTATCCCGAGAGCACCACACCTGGCTGAGAACAGAGAGAACCTTTCTCTAAAATGCCAAGACTTCCTTAAAATTCTTTACAACACAACCGCTACAGCAATGTCCCTCTCTGAAAAGCTGTAGCTCCCTCAGTGCATCAATTCAACATGGAAATAATTACACTGTCCTTTCGCATACGAAGTTGTGATTTCTACTGATGGAAAACACTAAGAGAATTAGGCAATCGTGACTAGTGAATCACTTCAGCCCCGGTATTCAGAGAAATACATCTTACTGGCAAACCTCCATGTTATTTTATTTTCAATCAACACAATTTAGGAGAAGCGACGAAACACGCCATACGTGCTCTCCCTCATAGAAGACAAAGGCTTTATGTGAAAGTGCCCTCTTTACCTAATTAACCAACGACGCTCAATATTGAACAATAACATTAAGTACACTCTGACAACATTACGTGTACATCCACGCATTGAAAAGAACTTCTGGAGGCGAGTTGAATGCTGTATGCAACTAGTTTGGCTATTTGATTCTAAAGAGAACGTAATTCATGGGAATAATCACATTCCCTAAACATGCACACACGCCCCTTCCACACAAACACCGGTGCATGCACGTTTTGTTCCCTTCTGGTGCCTGAATGTATTTTGCCCTTTATCTGGCTATTTTTACCTCTGTGTATATACTGTGGGCAATCCAAGACCCTCAGAGGCAGATTTTGTTTAGAGGAGGGCTCTCTCACCTACATTCCCGTTCTGTGCAGACGGCTTTCATTCCTTCCAGCCAAATCCCATTTACAGACCTTTTGTTTCTTGAATTTCCTAATGTCAAACAACCTCCCTGCTCTGCAGTTTGCCAGCAGATGATGCACAGATCTCTGTTCCCTGCCCCAGAGCTCTCCCATCCCAGGAACAGAACCAAACGCATTTACTCTCCTGCAGGAATAAAGCCGTTCTTGCTTTTGGGTCACATCAGCAAGCAAGGTCCTACAAGCACAATCCTTGCTCCCCCAGGGAAAAGCACCCTCTAAACTTCCTCTCCCAGTTAAAGCAACCCTGCAGGAGTCTCCTTACCAGAAGGTATTCCAGCCTGCCGAAGATCTTCATGATGCCAGCTGCAAGGGAGGTTTGGCTGCTCTTGTCTAGAGAGCAGGGAGCAGCTCTGCGTCCGCCCTCTCTCTGATCGCTCTCTAGAGCAGCATCTCTGCTAAGCACCGTGGGCTGGCAGGGAAGGAGGGATTTCTTTTTCAGTCCCTTCGCCTTCACCCCTCCTACTTCTTTTTGGGGAAGCTCTGAGCTCTGCCGTTGGCTCCTGTCAAACTGAGGGGCACTGGGGGAAGGAAGCCTGCTGGCCTCTGGGGACCACCTGCTCACCCCCTCCCCGAGCCTCCTATTCACAGTCAATCAGCTTAGAGCAAGGGCTAATTACCATACAGCTGCCAGGGAGGCACAAGGGAGTGGGAGAAGCCAGGCAACACAGAGCAAAGTTGACAAGAACATGCTCACCAAATGCCTCCCTGACCTTAACAGAGCCAGGCTTGTCCCCTTTTAGTGGGGTCTGCTTCCCCCAAGCACTCCTGGGCCAGTAATTCCAGCCCTGCTCCAGCAGGACCACAGGAATCAGGGTGCTGAGGTGCCATATGGCCCCTGGTTTATTATCTACCAGCTGGACTAAATGAGGCAGAGAGCTCTGCCTTGGCACTCTGTCCTCCCTTGCCCTGCACACAGGCAACAGAATCACAACTGCTTTCCACCCAGCTCCGGACCAGGGAATAAGTACGAGGCTGCAAAGGAGCTTTTAAACAGTCCTCCAAGATTTTTCTCCTAAGCAGTCCAACCTGCAGCACGCCCCGTGTGACTCTGAAGCAACCGAGCCCCCACAAAAACACACAAACTCATTATGTGCGTGGTTTAAGACAGTTTAGTTCAACGCACGACAAGTGTGGGAAGCCACAGGACTGTCTCCTCAGCCTTCACAGAAACGTGTTCCTCACCGCAGTCCTCGCACACGCGTCCCACACACAGGCAGGAGAAAGGCAGCCCCAGCCTGAAGCTCTCCTCTCTCTTTGCATAACAGGAGGAGAACTCAAATACTTACTGTTCCCCATAAAAATGGAGATTCTTCCTTTTCCCCTTCTGATTTTACTAGGAGCCCTTTTTGTATAAATGAGCACTATTTTCAGATTAAAGGTGAAGCTGCAAATGGAGCTCTTTAAGGCTTTGGAGCTAGAAAGGCAGAGAAGGCAGCAGCTGAAATGACAGTTTGACATGAGAGCTGCCCCAGGAATCTGCCCCAAAGCTGGGAGATGTTCTGTGAGAGAAGACGGGGAAAGGGTTACATAGGAAAAGGCACTTGAATTCCAGTATCAAAGAAAACAGACAAGATTTGTGCTGATTTTTTCTCTCCTACCATATTAATTAAAACAATGATGAATCAAAATGCCACAGTCCACTTCCTGATGAACTTGGCTGCTCTCCACATCCCACAAAGCTGCCCAAAGACAATTCAATGAGCAAGGTTCTGTCTTCAGAATCCACACAGCTCCCCCACCCCAAGAACACTTCAAAGATGCATTACTTCAGCTGGATTCCCTCCCGTTCTGTCACGCCTTAGCAGGTTGTGTTAACACCGTGTTGAGGTTCAAAAGGATGCTTCTGCCACTCCTCTCTAATTAAGTGCAACTAAATCTCCCAATTTTTCAAGAGACCAGAGGGTATTCTGGGCTCAGCACAAAGACATTCAAACGCATGCTGCGCTCCCTTCGGAGATGGCGAGACGCTCACCAGATTGCCGAGTGCCATGCTCCGTTGCAAAGGGAGGGGCAACGCTGACTCAGAGTAGCTGAAAAGCAGCTTCATAAACATTTCCAGGCAGGAAGCTTTAAATCCTAAACTGCAGCAGGGATGCTGAGCTCGCTTACAAGCTTATGCACACAGAGAGACACAGCGCTATGCAGATGTATCCTGACAAAGAGCAATTGCTCCTTCTCCCTCTTGGAACGTGACCTCTGCTTCATTCCTTGCTGCTCCAGTCAGAGACGCCACATAAAGAGATTTAACTGAAATGCACCAAGCTAGAGAGATTTTCCATGTTCTATCGAGTGAAGTCATCGCTTCAGCAGAGTCCCAAGGGAACTGAGAGTTCACAAATGGGTTTACCCCTCCCTCAGAACACTTAACCAAAGGGAGCATCTGCACAGGTCGCCTCATGCAGAATGTCCGTCATTATCTTTCAAATCTGATTACATTTCCATTTCATGGGTTACAACATTTTTGAGAGAGAGCATTAGAAAGAAAACGATGGCCACCAAGGTTCCTCCTGTTGACAAGTATTGATCCGCACAAGTGCCTGCCAGATATGGACTCCTTAGTGATTCCTACTCAGGGCTTGGCTCATGAGCAGCTACTCCTCAGGGCTCTCTGATCACAAGAGTGTGTGTAAGTGTGTATGTATGTTGAAAGTCCACCAACACTCTGTCGTGGACCTGTGCAGCCAATTCACCTCC
The DNA here is from genome assembly GCF_000703405.1 of Apaloderma vittatum. Classification (NCBI taxonomy): domain Eukaryota; kingdom Metazoa; phylum Chordata; class Aves; order Trogoniformes; family Trogonidae; genus Apaloderma; species Apaloderma vittatum. The sequence goes on along the minus strand of NW_009719236.1, from coordinate 53,559 downwards.
CACCAGACCCATGGTCCTCAAATGCCACCCAAGTACTGCTGCCACTGCCATACTGACCGCCATACAGAGCAGAGGGAACTGAAATCTTATTTAGAATAGCACTGAAAACAACTTTGATGGGGATGAAACCAAACTCACTTGAAACTGGGCTTTAAAAGTACTTCTTGTGGTCAGGTTATAGCAATAATCCTATAGCAAGGTTTCTTTGGTTTGCTCACAAGGGCAGGACTTAGTAAATATCCACAGCAGCAAAGCGCTAATTCTGAGCAATGAAGATGCCAGAAGAAGGAAAATACGTGTGGGTACTCACCTGCAGGAGGGTCTGCAGAGGCAGGTCAGCAATCCACGAAGAAGAGAAAGAAAAGGAAAAAAAACCAATTAGTTGATGTTTCTACAAGTTTCAGATTTGGAATCATTTCCAGATGAACAGTCTGGAAAATGAGAGCCCACATTAACCAAAGATGCCTCCCTACCGAAGGCTCAGACTTATTTTGACAATAAATTCTATTAACTTGTCAGTTCATGGTGGTTTCCCCCAATTACAGCAGGCGAGAGCGCACACACAGAGTGAGTTACCACAGCTCAGCTGAACACAGCTTGCTCAGCCCTGGCAGCTCCACTGCTTGGGTCCCCACGGACCTTTCCAAGGTTACACTGCTCATGGATGTAGCCAGGTCCTGTCCCAGGAGCTAAGCAAGAATTATCTGAACTGCAGTTTGGAGCAGATTTGCATGAAAGAAGTTTACAGCACACTCCTCTCTCAACAGCAGCATAGAGTCCTGCACTCTCTCCCCTGCGACCCATTAACATCCCTTTGCCGCAGTGTGAGCTCCCCATGAATGAAGAAAAGGCCCTCCAGCAAGTCCTGTCGGTGGGTACCAAAGGAGCGCATCCGCTCATTTGTCTGCCGGATGATTTAACAGGGACTCTGGCCATCTGCTTGGGCTGGGCACTCGGGCACGCTGCCATCCCGCTGCCTCACCACGGGGCAGGCAGTGAGAGGGAGAGAGAAGTGTCAGAAGGCACACGCTAATATTGCAGTAGCCAGAGATCATTGGGCTTGCCAGATGAAAGCTAGCTTGCTCAGCCAGAGGAAGGATGCAAGGCTGGGGGAGAGGAGGAGAAAAAGAAAAGGGTGGCAGAGAAGTGCTCTAATCATCCCCCCAAAGCAGCTCCACTATGGAGATGATTACAGACAACTGCATCCACTCCCCTATCTTAGAGGTGTTTGCAGAACATGAGCGTTTAAATCTTCCCACATCCCCCATATCAAATAAGAAGACTTGCTCAGAGGTAGAGCAGGTCAGTGGCAGAGCTGGAAAAACAGTCCAGGTGCCCTGACCCCTGGGGTCCTTCCTTGTGTACTCCGATGCATCAGCAGCTGAACGCCCCGCGTTTGATCAGGCCTGCCTGCCAGCTAGACCCGCCAACATCAAGGTTATTACTCTCATCTCAGTGACTTTTGCTGCAACTGCTCCACGCTGTGAAGGACTAACCCATCAAGGCCCCTCATCAGATGGCAATTACCACTGTGATCCCGAGAGGTGCTGCTTGCCCCAAGCTGCAGCCCCAGGACTCACCCTCTGCTGTATCAGCGCATGCTTGTGCTCCATTTCCCTCTTCTCCACTGCAGAATCAATCACCAGCTGGTCCAGCTAAAGGCAGGAAGGAGAACACCAAGTCTAAAGTCATGAAGGAGGTTTATGAGCCACTGTCCATCTCTGCTGCCCTGCTCTGGGGTTACACCAGCTCTATGTAACATCTAAGTCCCCACAAGCGGGGAAGAGGGCTGTGTTTGGGTGTGCACTGAAAGTAACCATAGCTGTTGGCTCTCAACCCCATAGCTCATCCAACAGGCATGATGCTCTGACCACTCCCTGATTACCAAGGGTGGTAGCTACATAGGAAAGAGGATGTCCTTTCAGGGTGAAGGGATGCAAATGGGCAGATTGAGTCAACCATATTCCCTGTGCCCTCACCTCTGTGGCTAGTTTCTTCATGTAGGGATCCAGTTCATGGAGAAGACTGTAGCCCTGCTGGAAAAAGGTGTACTGGGCATGCATGAAGGACAGCATCTGGGGAGGAAAACAACAGCAAGGTCAGAAGAGGTTCTGGGATGAAGTGAGTGTGAAAAGTCCTTAGACTTTATTACCCACAAACAAGTCTCTTGAAGGTCTGACCCCTTCCCTTCCCAAAGCAACAGATCCATCAGATGCCTCTCCCTCTTCTTTCTTCCTCTCACCAATCCTTCCACACTGTCAGGTACCCCCCGTTGTGACCATAAAGCAGTAAAAGCAATGTCCCTCTCCCCTTAAAGTCCCCTCTAGTCCCAGCCTGTGGAGTATCCTGCTGGTCCTTCATTCTCCCCTCCTGTCAGCATACCCGCAGCCCCCAGAGCAGTCCCAGACAGTATCTCCACGGCAGACCAAGGAGTCAACCTGAAATGACTCACTGAGTCACTGAGAGCAGCCACAGAAAACACAGAGAGCCCTTACCGCATCCAGTATTTCAAACTTCTTCTTGGCCTGCAGGACGTTGATCTGTGAAAGAAGCAAGGTCAGACTATCAGCAGCATTAAGCAGTCTAGCATGGAGATCTGCGTAGGAACAACTTGCTGCAATACCCCTAGCAGCAAACCAGAAACTGTTCAAGGACGGTTCCAGAAAGTAAGTTTCTGAAAGACAGTTCTGGCGAGTTCCAGGTGGAATAAAAAGCAAAACAGCATAGATGCATGTTTTGATCTGGGATGCTACAGAGGATCTCCTGTGGATCTCCTGTGCCAGCCCTGATGTGCCTGGAGACACATATGGATAAATCCTAAGGCTGAATTTGTCTGCTTAATACACCCACTGTCTGAAAGGATAGACCTGACATGAAGCCTGTGAACGATTCAAAGGATCCCTCTTGAACCCAGATGTAAGACCCTACGTGCCCCTCTGATCCCTCAACTCCGTCATTCCCTACAGTAGATTATTCAGCAATTTGCCTGCGATGTCTTGCTCTGTACTGGGACACCCAGCTGGAGCCGGGGGCACAGACACCAACCTGCAACACATAGTCTAGGGCCAGATGCCGAAAACACTTTCTGGTTATGGTCAAGGTGCCCGTTGCCTCCTCCACTTCATGGGGCTTGTGCCGGGGTGCCTGGGCGTTCTTCACCAGAGAAATCTCCATGTCCTCTCGCACCTTGTCAAACTGCTTCTTAGTTTCTTTGAATTTCCGGACATCACTGGAACCCACAGAAGATGAGAATCATTGATACGAGGCAGCCAGAATAGTGCTGAGGTCAGCAGAGTAGAGAGAGGTACAACCAGGTACATTATGATCCTGCTCCAGATGCCATTGGGATCCTAACCCACCCCACCAAGCTCCACCATGTCCAGCTGGACTGACTCCACATTAACTGCAGACAGACTTTCTTTAGAGCCTGTTGGCAAGGAAAGATATTAGACCTTACGTAGTGCCTTCAAAGCCTTAAGGAAATTCTCTGAGAACAGCATCCAGAAAACCAGGCCAGATGGCACCCCGTCCTAAAGATAGTCCCACAATTGCTCTGAGAATAAGTAGTGAGAGGAACATTTTAGAATCTACCTGTGAAAACACATTCTTTATATTTCTCTTTGTGAAAAAAACTAAAAAAAGCTACTTTTCAAATCCAGGACAGGGCATTCAACTAGGGCAGCCAGGCCATTCATGTGCTCCTCTAGCTGATTCTGCCCGTCTGACTGTAAAATCCAAACCTTTGACTATACCACTCCCCTTACATAATAGGAACAGTTATTAACATTTGCTTTCAGAAACACATTAATCACAATACGAACTTGCAAAGTTTTATTTATACTTAGAGACCTCACGTGGGATCAGGGGGTCTGCTTTGCGGGAGGCTATAAAGACATAACACGCAGGATTTTTGAGTTTGTATGGCTGGTTTGTTGTGGGTTTTTTTTTAATTAACTAGCAGGTATTATTCAAGCATTATTGTGCACGACCACAAAGAAGAGAGGACAGTAATTCCTGAAGATCAGCTCTTACAGGTGGCCCTGGCTCCTCAAGAGTTTGAAAGCAGCAATGCTGATCTACAGCAGCTGTAACACAATTATTTTCTGTCCGGGGGAGCTCTGTTTATGTCAATTATAAAGTGTTATCACTTCAAATAGTAAAAAACTATTAGTAAATAAGTAGCTTCCACTTATTCTTTGCCCTAGGGAAGAAAAAGAGCCTCAGTTAAACACGACAGTCAGACAGTAAATGCTGAACTCTGCCCTTTGGCAAACTGTTTGAAGTTGCATATACTTATGTGTGGATCAGCCTCTGGTCAAAAAAATCTACCAGGTACAGTGAGGAATAATGAACACAGAGGTGACTGGATCACTGTTCTGGTGGTTGCTGCTTCTTCACATCCCCACCAGTGCTCAGGGCTGCTGAGGCACAGGGCCGTGTAGCTCCATTCACAGGAAATAACAGGGTCACTTTTTACATTTTAGGGTCACTTGCAAAGGGCTGTGGGGATTTTACATAGTTTTTGATCCAACTATGCAGAGAACGGCTTCCTCACCTGCACGTATCTCCAGTGGAAACGAGCAGGAGTTTGGGGGCACGTGTTGCTTCTGGAGATCCTTGGGTAGCTCGAAGCCAGACTGCAGCCTCAAGAGCAAGCTAGTCAAACCCTCCCACCCAGCAAGGTCTGGTCACCAAAACTAGAACTGAGGCAGGCACAGAGCATTTGGCTACTGACAGCGTGAGCAGGGCAAGCTGACCTCTCCTGTATGTACCACATAAATAAACCAGGCAAAGATCTTCATGGCCAGGGGACACGGAGGAAGGTTAGAGGGTAGATGTTGCCCTCTCAAATACGTTTGAACGGCCATGCGAGGGCACAGTTCCCGTCATTCCTCTGTTCCCATCCTCAGCTAGGAAGGGGCAGGTGGATTACTCAGAATGGTCTCAAGTGTAAAACTTATTTTCCAACCAAAAGGCAGGAGCAATGCAAATATCAAAGCGCCAGGGCCTGTAAGTGCAGAGGTTGAGCAAAAAAAATAAGTTGCAGAGACGTTGAAACAATGACAGACCCAAAATGGAGGTGAAATTCCCCTTTCTGACTGCCAGCCTTAAGCAGATCAAATCTGAGCTCATCAGAGAAATGATTACAGAGAAAGCTGGGGTAGGGGGAGTGCTAGGCAAGAAGATGGGGATGAGGAATGAGGGGGGGTCGGCTAGGGACCCTGTCCCTCCATCAAACCAGGCAGCTGCTGAGGGATTCTCAGTCAATTAGCAGTTCCCATGGCAACCAGCTCCTGCTTAGCTGGAGCCCTCAGTTGCCTCTCTGACCTATATTCAGCTGACTTGGGATCCCACGCTGCACCATGCACTGCCCTGGGGAAAAGAGGCACTCGGAGGAAACGTGCCGGTGCAGCAATGGCAGGGACAGCGTGCCGAGAGCCTCCATCGAAAGGCAACAGCAGCAGCCGTCACACAAACCAGATCCTCTCCCCTGCCCTTTGGTGCCTCTTCTGCCCCGAGCTCCAGGCTGCCGTCCTGTTTCCAGCGCACGCAGGGCAGGCACAACGGAAGTTCGAGAGGCCAAAGACCAAACTGATAAGACAAGTACTCACTCTTTCACAAAATTGTGCAGCTGCTGCCGGACTGACCTCTGAGCCTGGTCAAATAGGATCTGAAAGAAAAGAGAGGGAATATGAAATATTTTTGCAACATGCAAACACTGAGGAATCAGAAAACCATGAATGCTCTTTTAGAAGCTTCAGTGTGAGGGATTCAGAGGTAGTGGTTCCATTACTTGCTGGCTGTCATAGCAGATAATAACTTTTTACTGTAGCGGCAACACTCCCTTACAAGTGCAGAATTCCTGCACTGCAGGATCCACAGCCTGTGCCAGGGCTCCGAATATCACAGAGAGACCGGTGCCACCAACACGCTTTCATAAGAGGAGCGTTTGCAGGAGCAGCTGTCCTCATAGTCCCCGTTTTGGTCTCTCCTTCCCGAGCCTCGAATTTCTCATTTTGCCAGAGGAGGGCACTGTCCCCTCAGCACTGCAGCACTTAGGGACGGGGACAACAATCCCTCAAGGTCCAGCACAGCTGGCCACATGCTGACCAGCACGGGTGACAGCTCCAAGCGTCCAGCAGAAAGAGAGAATTAGTTCTAATGAGGCTTAAACTTTACTCTCCTCTCTGTCCCTCACAAAAAGCCTGGTCCCAAGCCCATTACTTTACACCCCCTGCCCATCTCTTCTCCATCTGCCTTGAAGAGACATTCTGCCCCTACTCTCTGCTAGGTGCAGCTCCCTCCCATCCACCTCTGGCGGGCAGGAGTACCAATAATTCTATATTTCAGACGCACATGGGGATGACACAGCGCTTTTGGCTAATTGGGACCAGATGGGCAGAGGCTCCCAGACCACGCAGCGACTGCTGCGGGAAGCACACACCACCCCGGGGTTACAGAGAAAAGCCAACGCCCACACCGCAGCGACAGCGGGCCCCCAAGAAGGGACAGGGACCCCGTTTCACTCCACCATCAGGAACACGAGGCCGGGGCACTGGCCCAAAACTTAGTGATGCCCTGAAATATCACAGTGCAGGGTCTGGCATCACAACAGCTGTTTGACACGAGTAACCCTGGTTCATTTGCTCCCATTTAACACCATGTCCTGAGCAGCCAGTTTAACCCAAAGAGGTCCTGGAACACACCGTGGTAACCGTGTCTGCCCTCCTGAGCGTGCTGTTACCAGGAGCAGCATTTGGCCTCGCTTTCGCTCCCGCAATGACCAAAACCCTTTCAGGGGCTGCTGCCCGAGCCCACAGAGTGTGAGGGACGGTTCTTCACCAGGGAGCAGGGAGGCTGACAAAGGGCATTGTCCCCTCTTCAGCAAGACAAGGGGAGAAAGAAAGATGAGAAAGCTCACGGGTCGAGATAAACGCAGGGAGATCACTCACCAGTTACCATCACAGGCGAAGCAGACTTTGCTGGGCGAAGACTAATTAATTGCTAATTAAAAATAGAAGACAGCGAAATACAAGAACAAAACTAAAAGCCCTCCCCGCACTGCAGTGTGATGGGCATTCCCAGCCGAAGCAGTTCTCTGACCATGACAGATTTGGGCAGGCACCTTGGAGATCTGAGTTGTGACACACACCCTGAGGCGCTCTCGAGATTTAACCTTCTCAGGCCCCGTGGAAGCTACCAGCAAACCCACTCTGGTCCGTTCCTGACCCTTCCTTCCAGCGCCAACAGCCTCATACAGACACAGACGTCCTCCCTACCCAACACCTCTCACTAGGAGATAAGCGAGTCCTGCTTTTGACACCAGCCAGGTGTGTTGCGCCAAGCACAGCGCGAAGCTCTCGGTGCAGAAGCAGCAGCGTTGGCTGGAGAGCCTCAAACACATTCATTACATGTATTGCTGCAGCCAAGGACAAAGCAAGAAACATGCCAGGACTAGCTGAGTATAAACAGCCATGAGCAGCCTCTAAATATGAACAGATGCAAAGCAAAGGGGAAAGAAAGAAAACCCCAAGACCACCCAGCTTTGTGTTTTTACCAGTGTAAATTATTTACTGCTCTTGGCATCCATTCGCCCTCTCCAGCGGCACTCCAAGAGGCACTGGCCTGCAACTTTTCCCATGAAGCAGCTTCCCTGAGTGATGTTTGGCCATTGACAACGCTTCCCTCCACTCATGATACCACACAGGGGTAGGCAAGTACTCTGGAACAGTCCAGGGTCGAGAAAAATCAAATAACACAGCTAAGGAACCGGGCTTCCTCAGCTTGGCAAACAGCAAATCCAAGCTACACAAAGACTGCTCCCTGCTCTGTGACAAACAGATACCACACTAGGCAGTGCTAGTGTGGGGCACCTACACCCTCCTTACCACCCCTGCCTGGAAGAAATCAGCTCCTAGCTGGTGCCCTAGGGTTCTGCATTGAAAGAAGTGAGCAAAAATCCACTGAGCGTGGTAATTAACATGCCTCTCCTGCCAGCAGCATCTCTGCTGAGAAGCATCCTACGATACCAGCATTACTTTCATTGCTTCTTCATTAATTCTGCCAGGCAAGATCACCAGGGGAATATTTTCAAGCGGATCCTCCATTCAATTTTCAACACAAAATAAATAGAGTTTTAAGAGCTAGCGTTTCAAATATAAAATCATCCCTTGGCCTTCTCTCCTTTCCCAGACATACTTGGAACAAATCATTCGTTTTAAGGTTTTCCAGACCAAATATCACCCCACCCTCTCTCTTAGCTTCCACCAGGACATGAGAAGCCCAGTCTGTGACTCACGCACATCTGTGACCGAGGAGGCTCAGCATGAAAGAAGGGAGTTAACACAGCTCGCGCCCAACAGCAGCTACAAGCTAGATCCATTTCACTTTCCCAGCATGGGCTTCTGAGGCAACGGGACAAATCCAAACCTGTGTTTGACAGGAGGCTTAAGAATTTCATGCCCCCCCAAAAACAAAAGCAAGTTCAGCAGTCCAGAAAGCTATTCCTGGAACTGCAAGCCTAAAAATCAAGATACGAGCCATCAGAGATGCAAAGGGATGCCATTGCTACAGCACTCTCGCACAACTCCCTGCAGAGCTTTCAAGAGAAGAGGAGATCCCACCAGGCTGTGAAGCAAAGCAGAAGCTAAAAAGAACCGAGACTGCCTGGCTGTGAACTGCTTCTCTCAGCACTTACATGCATGAAGTTCAGAAGTAGGCCATCACAGCTGCACGTGGGGACAGCACTCGAGTAGAGATTAAAGGCAGGCAGCAGCCTTTCAGGTGGGAATTTGTCAGAGAACAGCAGAGACCTTTGAACTAGGAGCTGAGGGGGATAATGCAGCCAAGGCTCCAGCACGTCACACCAAGAAAGCAGGGCAGGGCCAGAGACAGTGGCCAGGTTCAAGCAAGCACCAGTATCATCAGGTAAGTTTGTGATGATGAGGCAGGTCTGAGGAAGTCAGTTCAGGGTCAGGCCCAGACACTGCCAGGCAGATCCGTGGTGATGAGGATCCAGCATCAAGCTGGAAAAAAAATCAGTCTGTAAGCTGGGATCATGAACGTCCATAGCTGGGTATGGCTGTAGCTGAGCTGGAGACCTGTGCTCCTAAAGCACAGCCCAAACCAACACCAAAGGCTCCAGGCAGAGCTTAAAAGGAGTGCCCGGCCCAGGGGTGGAGGGTGTGGGTGGAGGCACCCGGTGAAGCTGGTCAGGGCCATTAAGGTCTATTAGTGAGATGAGATCAAGATCACCACAGCAAATCAGCCATTCTGCAACAACCGCCCGGGCTGATGAGATGGAGGGTGTGGAGCTTCCTCTGCAGCTGCCTGACACAGGGACAGAGGCAGCTCTGCTGTCTCCAGCTCTGCCAATTCACCACCCCAGCCGCAGCAGTCGTGAGCAGGATGAGACATCTTCGCGCCGATCTCCCTCACAGCCGGTCCGGTGGCTTCCTTCCCACTGACATCCCCTGAAAGAGTCTGGGGACTGGTTTATGTTGCATTTAAACGAGGGTTGGTTGTCTGGTAGCCTGGGAATCAACTTTTCCCCGCTCTTGGGGATCATGTCCCATCAGCAGCCTCCCAAACCGGAGGCACTGCCGTGAGAGAGGCTGGTCAGGTACAGGGCTGCCCAGACACGATCCTCTCAGCTATCTCTGAGCATCTGCTGGGGAACAAAAGGGCCTACCCGGCCTGCAGAAGCTGAACATCCATGATCTTTATGTCAGCCTTCCTGTCAAGGCAGCCCAGCTGCCCGAAGACGGCCCGTTTTGCTGATGAGCTCCTTCTCAAACACACTGCTGTTAGGATTTTGGCAGCCTGGCCTGGCCTCGCCATCTCTTCCCTTCAACCATCCATCCTACTGCAGAGTTGTAAAGAGGTTTTCCAAGACCTGGGTGCTTACTTGTTCTATGGCATGTCATAGATGAGGTCAAGGTGTGCCTGTCAGAGCTTTGGAAAGAGCATGTAAATACCACTACAGCTGCTCAAATAACAGAATAAAACTCCACAATGACAGCATATGTACAGTTTTCCCTGTTTTCATATCCCTACAGTTTATTTCACTTTCATTGCTGCTTGTATCAGCTGAATAAAACAACGTAAGGGGCAGGAGGGCCAGGCAGAATTCCAGCACCCTTTATTTGACAGAAGATGCTTAAATGATTTGTATTCCTGTCTGGCTATACGATTTGGTCTTGAGCAATGGCCCACCAGATAAATGCCACCCACAAACAGCATTTCGTCTGTGATGCTTTTGTAATACAGTTCATTTGAGGCTTTGTGCTCTGGACTACTTCTGTTACACATGTTGGATGTCAACACTGTCTAAGCCTAATTTCTGAACCAAGCTGAAGTTCAGTGTCTTTCACAAAAAGCTCGAGAGCTCCAGTTTGTGCTTAGGTCAAAGGATATTTGTCCTTGCCCCTTATACATTATTGAAGCTGATTCTCACCTCTAACTAGAAAGCAGACATCCTAGGATATTCTAAGAACTGACAAAAGCCCAGTCTTTCTGAAACCCAGAATGCAGCACCAAGCTTGTGTTAACTGCAAGACTGGTACCAAAGTCCAAGGGCAGCAGCTCACTGAAGTCCTTTGGACTCGTAGAACATCACTGCGCTAGGACACAGTGGCAAAAACTTTAACGCCAAGAGATGACAGAAAGCACCTCCCCTGCCAGATGGTAATTCTGCACCCACAAATGATACCCTTTACTGCGGCAGCTGGATGCACAGGGACCCTTCCCAAGCGCTGTCAGCAAGCGCAGGTGATGCACCCAGCCCTGTGGAGGACAGGCAGCTTGGAAGCACTCTCCACTTTTCCCTTCCTTCCCCCTGACCTCCACCACTACCCTCCACCCACGACATCTGCCATCTGCCTCCCTGACTCATCACAGCTTGGGTGGCTTTTCTTCTTGTCAGCAG
>NW_009719236.1:29159-42397 GCF_000703405.1 Apaloderma vittatum | reverse complement strand
CCGATCTGGAAAATACCTGGTGCTGCTGAAGATGCCCTTACAGGGCTCAGCCAGAGTAACCCCATCACAGCAGCATTTTCACTTGCATCCTTTCACTTTTCTTATCTTTCTGATCACGCAGAGAGAGGGAACTGCACGGAAAAGAGCCTTGATGTGTAAACATGACAAGGTTGTGCTGCAGGTCCTGGTATTTCCTTGCAAGGCACATGCAGGGCAATAGGCTCGTGGGAAAACTGCTCCCCATTTTTCAACAGAGCCAGGGACTGCATCCCCACATTCACTGTCTCTTGCTCTTGTATAACCTGGAGCCTCCCCTTTCCCAGTTCCTTGGAAGTGCATGCTGACAGCTTTGAACTACCTGTAAGGTGTACATCTCTTAATCTGGACAGCCAGTCAGCACCAAGAGGTAGCCATGGAGCAGCGCCAGCTGTGTCTGCTTTAAAAGTCTGTGGAGTGGGTTACTCTGCCCTCACAAGTGCTGACTAGATACGGAAGTGCGCTACAGAGAACTGCACCCAAAAGTAGCGCAGGGAACTCTGACCTGATCAGAATTTTGGGGGAAACAAAATGCACTTCAAGTCTAGAGTTTAATGCTCTTTGGCAACAGAGATTCTGCACTGCTGTAATTCCCAACACCAGTGCCTAGCACCACGGTGTAAATCCAGCAGCCCACAATTATCAGCTACCGCTCTAGAACTCATGTCAGTTTTATGCTCCTTTACCTGTAGGAAGACCTTGTTACACTCATGAACTTCCTCAGATTCTGTAAAAAGAGGGAAAGTCTGTTTTTTCACATAAAGCGGGCTGGCAGATTGCCATGCCCTTCAATCTGTTTCGTATTTTAGGGAGGGTGATGAGGAGGAAGGGAGGAGGCAAACAAACACACAGGTTTTGGAGCTGACAGCACAGCATCTGTCTGCAGACAAGCAAGGAACGTTTCCAGCATGGAAGAGCTTGGCAAGCCACAGTCAAAACTGATTCACTCCAGTGTGGTATGTAGTGAGGAGGAGGGATCACAAGGGAGACTTCAGGCCCTCGAGCAAAATTCCAGTTCATGCCATTCAGGCTCCTGTGAAAGGAAACGGTTCGCTCTGGCGAGCTGTGCAGCAAGGTTTCTGCAAGGCTCTGGCATCCCTGTCTGCCACCCGCTGCTCAGAGGGCTCACAGAGGGAGCTGGAAACTTGTTCCCTGTCATGGATCATGCATCTCTACCCAGCACCTGATGAGGCGATGTGATGCAGCATCCTTCAGACAGTTCAGCTGTGCCCCACGCTGCGAAGGCTGCACTCGTCAGGGAATGGGCAGGGGAGCTCCTGCAGAACGTCAGCTTGTTTTGTGTTGAGGCAAAGGCTCCTGGCAGGAAGGGGAGCAAGAGAACGGAACGGTACAAATAACAGGACAGATCATAGCAGATCTGAATCACAGAGTGCTCTGTGATCCTGAAGTGTTTACACAGTGAGGGGAAGGCTCCTCTCTCCGTGAGGATCTCAGGTATAGGGATCTTATCCCTTAGGTATCTAACGTGGCACTAGTACAACTGAGAATCAGACTGCTGAACTGCTGCTAGAAAAGATGGGTACCGGAATTCAGCCGACCTACACACTACCACGATTGTTAGGAGAGGGAAATGACAGCCTCCTGAAGCCAAATTTCATATTCATCCCAACGTCCCACAGCCACGGGCTCAGCATCCTGCCGTGAACGTGACTCCAAGGTGACACGGCCGCCAGTAGGACCTTGGGCTCTTCTGCCGCTGCTGCTCGACCTCCGCAGCTGCGGTGATGCCTCAAGAGGTCAGCAGTGTGACGCCGGCAGGAAGCTCTATTTCGAGCCGCTGAGCACAACGCCCCGGGAAGCCAATCGCCCAAGATGCTGGAAGGCCATTTTCCCTAGAGCAGCAAGCAAAATCAGCTTCCCAGCTCAGCAGTCGGCGTGCTATGGAAACACGTCCTCTGGGCTGCTGGGGCAGGGCTCTTCTTCAGCTCACCAGTTAAACCAAACCCAACCGGCTAAAGACCTTAGTTCCGTGACCTCTTTACCCAGTCATCATTACTTATATCAGTTTGCCTGAGCTAGCTAACCTTTCCTGCCTGCTCTACAAAGCTGTCCCCAGTAAAGCTTTCTCTCACCAAGCCAAAGCAAGAAGCACAGATCTGAGTGGGGAAGGGACGAGGCAGAATTGGAATTGCTCCCTGCGCTGCTGGCTGGGCTTGAAGTTCTCTGCAGACGTTGTTCCCCACGGAGCAGCGCTGCTCCCTCACAGTACAACTCACATCAGACAGGGACCCAACACTGTTCCCAGCTATACTGCCTTAAGACTGAGATTACACCTCTTTTCCCTCTGTCTGCCCTTCCCTTTCTACAGGTTGGGCAAAAATTCCATTACCTGAGATATTGATTCATTTTTCTGACAATTCTCGTATTTACGTGGCATAAATTCACGGAGCTTCTGCTAGTTGTTTTTCGGTGTGTCCTCCCAATAGCTCCTCAGGGACAGGAAAGCACTTGAAATGCTTTTGCAGATGTGGAAGTGGAGACATGAATGTGCAACATTCCAGATCCATAAAGGTACTGAGGTTTCTAACTTTCATGCATGCTTTGACATGGGTAAGGCATTAGCCCAAATGCATGTGGCTAGGAGCACCAAAAAAAGGGAGAGGACACCAGCTCCAGTTCTTCTGAACTCAGCTCTCTCTTCTGTCACCCATCCTCTGAGATTACTATGATGTTTTTTCCTCCCTATGCAGTAAGAGGAAGGTGAAAATGCTCTGGAGTTCCACGTGTTCATGCTTGGATTTTGTCGAACTAGAATCAGGACATCTCAGGGCTCCGTGCTCTAGCAATAAAATTATAGAACAAGCTTTTCCAACCTATTTTTTGGGATATTTTCCCTTCTTTTTAACTTGTTCCAGTTGTACATACTGTCCTGGCCACATTCCTAGAGTAAGCACTGACAACTGTTTCATAGCTGAGATCCTCAGACGTGGATGAGCCAAGATACACACACACACGCACAGGCGCACACAAAGGAGACAGCAGAAGGCACTAAAAATAATTCCGCTAATTGAACAGCCGTCGGAGAGGGCCCAAGATGCAAAAGTCATTTTAAAGCCATTTCCTGGGGAGGGACTCACTCTGCCGTGCACCAAGGGAGGAGGGTGCTCTCCAAAGGCTGCAGGGAGGGAGGATTTAAGCAAGTTTCCCCCGTGGTAGGGAAATACTGCCTTTTGCAACCCCTGAGTCACACATAGCGGGGAGCTCAGCCCGGCTGAACAGGGTGGAGCGCATGGGAAGGGTTCTACCACATCAGCTGCGGATTTGACAGCTCTGGGAAGGGTCCTTCTGCTCATTAGTTGGCCGAGGTAACGGCAGTCCCAGAAGTGCCACTTCTGGCAGACACCAGGGATCCAGGGGAAGCTGCACAGCTGGCGTAGCGGAGCTGGCAGACAGCATTCTGCATCCAGAGGTTTCTGGCTGGGACTGCTTCCTCACGGCCGTGCTGCGCGCACTCCTCAGCCCAGCCCCTATCAGGGCAGCTGTGATGCGACCCCTGCAATAAAGGGGCAGCTTCTCAGGGGTTCATACGCTTCTCGGTAGAAAGACCTTGTGTCTTCAGAGAGAAGTGGAGCAGCATCAGAAAACCAGGGTTTGACTCTCTCCGCTTTGACACAAACACACGTTTCCTCTGATGCTCACACTGGTTTACTCACTCTCTCCCCACCAACAGCATCGCTGTACAGCTGTCTGACTGTTCCCAAAAACTAACAGTCCTAGGAGAGCTGCCTGTGCAGTACCTCTTTTCCCTGTCATTTTTTACCAGGGAACAGTCTTTCCACCTGCTTCATGAAATAATTAAATGGACTTGGTGCAGCTTCTTCTCCAGCTGCACGTGGTTAGCTTGCATCCCAAAAGCAAGCTTCGTGCCTAATGTACTTTGACAAGGGCATCGTGGTATAAAAGTGGGTCAGGCTAGTGCTGACACCCTGAAGCTTCCTTCACTTTAAAGCAGTTGTGCTTTAAGCTCCTACTGAGTTACAGACTTAAAATTGCAGGTCTGGCACGAAGCACCTTCCTCTTCTGTGAGGTTTACAGATGCCATAGCTGGATGTGTGGGGTGGAGAAAGGGCAGATTCTAACTCCTCGGGCTCTGATAGTGATATACAGTCAGTTCAGGAGAATAGCCACTGTCTGGGCATTCCCCTCCATCCTCTCAGTGTAGCATTAACACGTCCTGTGTTAGGACCTACACACAACTCACTGAGTCTGCTCCCAGCACCAACCGAATGCTGCAGTCCTTTCGGTTTGATCCATTCACAGCCTCGCCTGTGTCCTAATGTCACAAATTTGAATGCCAAGCTGCAGAGTGTGTTCCAAATCTGCAGCAACAAGGTTATATATGCAAGCTGTTAACAGCCAGAGTCCTGAGTTGTCATAGCTCCTCAGGATCCTGTTCGTCCTCACTACAAAGCCCTGTGCTACCCAGAAAGAAGAACAAGGCATCTGGAGGGCAGGACCTTTGTGAGCTTTCCTCTTCCTTTGATGAAGGGGTCTCCCTCACCTTTCTACATATTTGTAGAACATCTCTGATCTCAAAGGAGCCAAAAGGCACCCATGCAACAGAGCAGACCCTTCCACTAAGTGGTACCACCTCTGCGAGCCTGTGGAAATCC
This sequence comes from Apaloderma vittatum, assembly GCF_000703405.1. Taxonomy (NCBI): domain Eukaryota; kingdom Metazoa; phylum Chordata; class Aves; order Trogoniformes; family Trogonidae; genus Apaloderma; species Apaloderma vittatum. Next base: position 37,727 of record NW_009719236.1, on the reverse strand, counting down.
CATTTCCTAGTGCACATGATGCATCAGGACTGATCACTTTGAGTTTACAGACTGATAGCTCATCTAATTCAATATTCCTGCAGGAGGTAACAATAACTCCCAGCCCTTTGCTGCTCTCTTGGCTACGCAATGTGCATGGACTGGAACCTGGAAGACACTCCCTTCACGGCGCCTACCTGTGCAGTGTCAAATAAGCTGAGAGGAGACCATTAACCAGTGCCTTGAGACTGAGGTTGCCATCAGCACACAAAAAGACAGGAGGAAGCAGCTTCTTACCATGTGATAGTTAATCATTTCCTGCAGACTGTCTCCAAATTTGTCGAGGCACTCCTGCAAAAGAAGGTAAAGAGAACTGGCAGTGAATAGAAGCAGCTGCCCTTCATTCCCAGGGGTTCAACGGTTGAGAGAGACTCTCATTAAGCCACTGACGAGTCACTCTGCCATTTGGCAAGGAGGCATTTCAAAAATGTCTGACATTGAAGCCATAGGCTCCCTGTCCTTTCCAGTTTAGTGCTGAAATCAACATGTCAGTTGTTGCTTATGCAGGCTGGTTACCCATGTTTCCTAAAGAACTGATGCTTACTGACCTAGATTCCAACAACCTTGCCAGCACTGTGGCTCTTAAAACTCCAGTTCTCCCCACAAACACTGAATCTCGCTCTGACCTTTCAGCATTGCATTATCAGACAGTCTCTACATTTCTCCATAAATAAAATCTCATACTCAAGGGCTACTCGAACAGTGTATGTGTCCCATGCTCCGTCCCACAGGATGACTTACCGAAATCATTTCATCCTTCTTGCACTGCTGCGACAAGTCCCGGACTCCGCTGACAAAGTGCTTGTTCGTGGTGATGTAGGCTTTTCCTGCTTCAATCATCCCACTGCATAGCTTCACCAGCTGCACCAGGAGAGAGGTGTGAGCAGAAAGGCACCTCAGCTCTTCAAACTGAACTGCAGCCAGGCTGCTTTTAACCTGCTCCAGCACCACAGCCCAAGATCTTTAGATGCCATTCACGTTCCCAGTGTGGCTACACGAACAACCTTTACCGCACGTGGCACAAACAGGCGTGCAAGTAATAATTCTCAGGCTATGTCACGCTGCCAACATTTCACTTGTGACAGTTCCAGGCTGTTCCCTGAGGACAGATGAATCAGGGCAGCCCATTTTTTTTCCAGTGGGTTTCTACCATTCATTCTGTCCTGAGGCATCAGGACTGCAATAAAAGGAACCTGATCACACAATTGATTGGGGAGAGACAAGACTCCTTGGTGCTGGGTGGAAATGATAAGCTGTCTAGAATCTCCCTGCTGGGAGTATGCTGCTCTTTGGGATTGTGTCTGAGTCTCTGAGCCCAGCTGGCGGTTCCATATACTTAAGGAGAATTGTCTTGCTCTTACCTTGGAATTAAGGGGAGCCAGCATTCAACAGTCTGAGGTTTTTAAAACATATTCTCCTCAAACCAACTGACCAGGACTGCTTAAGCTATGTCTGCTGTGTGCAGACATGCACTGGATGCTGGCAGACTTGTACTATCCCATGCAAGCCCAGAGAAGAAAAGCAAACAGATGCAGTTCCTATCACATCTGGAGCCCAGACATACACTTGGGGTTTGGACAGACCCTCTGGAAAGGAAATCCAGCCTATTCTGCAACGTGGCGGTTTCTAGCACAGCTCCGTGCAAACACTTGTGGCCAAGGCTGGGTTACTAGTAGCTGAAGGCCATTCAGCACAAGCACACTCCCAAGGGGAGCGGTGATGCCTCTGCAGATGGAGCACAGAACAGAACCAAGGAAATCTCTTTGAAAGAGCAATCAAACCCAGATCTCTGGAGCTCCCGTGGATGAATCATTGACACTGCCCTTTACCTCCATTTTAAATAGGTGTTAAAAAGCTGACTGTTTATAAACTAAATGCTCAGGGGCACAACAGAAGGCAGAGAAGTAGAGTCAGTCCTTGACAGCTCGCTGCTCTGCAAGAACTAGTCATGCCAGCTGCTTGGGTACCACCGAGCAAAAAAAACCTGAGAGCACTGAACAGCTCTTGTACTTTCAGGCCACCCTCCTCGCCTCAGGATTGCTCCTGGCACACCGAGCCGTCCAACCACAGGAGGCACTAACAGCAGTAGCACTAGAATCAGGGCAAGTTTCACCCGATGCTTTGTCTTTAGAGCCTTAGCTTAGAGGAAAACAGATAACCTAAATCCCTTTGCAGCTTTTGCCAGTGAGACTAGTTAGCTTGTGCAGATAACCTTTTCAAGCAGCTTGATTAGCAAATAGGTTTTATAGGACAAAGCTTTGCCTAGGGCTTGTGACTTCAACAAAGCCCATTTCTCCATCAGACACGGGAGTTTTATCCCTTGCTAGCTTTGGGAAATCTCGCAGATAAAAAGTCAGCAGCTCTTCTGGCTTCTCTTCTTCATTTCTCTCTGTTCTCATTTAAAAACAACTTGGCTGATGCCTCAGACATCAGAAGGAGCGGAAGTGAAAAAGCTGCCGTCGGTCACAAAGCCTCTGACTTAGATCTCAACTACCAACCGGATGTAAAGAATCACCAGTATAAAAGCAAAATGGCCAAAGTGGTCCCTCAGAAGACACTTCCAGTGTTAGATTACAGCTGTGGCACACAGCAACCACCACCACCACTCTGAATCTGGCCCCTTGTTTACCCGCAAGTGTCTGCTCACATCCCTGAGCTGACACAGAGGTGCAGTGGTGCTGCGGGTACACGTAGCACCTCCTACCCCACACAGCTTCCTATCACACACAAGACAGTGGAGAGGGGAAAGAGACAGCACTGCAATAATGTGCTGCAGCAGAAGAAGCAGTGTCAGTCCCCTGAGATCCAGGACCAGGACAAAAAGGCCATCCTTCAGCATGAGGAGTGCAAGTCTGGACCTCTCATCCTGTCACAAAGCAGCCCTGGCATGTACCTGTCAGTAGAGGGAGACATGGTCCTGTCGACAAGCCCACAGTATTCTAGATTAGTTTCCTGACAGCCTGAGATGGGCTCACTCTTTAGAGGAGGCTGGCGGGGCCATATTCCTAACCGGGAGCCGATCAGTCCCTCTACAAACCAAGGTGTTAAATTGCCCCATCTTACCTTATCAAGCTTTGCCTCTACCTCCACTACATCTGTTTCCACTTCATCAATGGTTGCCCTGCAATGACAAGAGCAAAAAGAAATAATGAATCGATTGATTGTGATGCTTGGGAAAGAAGCCAGGAAATCCCAGGTGAGTAAAGATCAGAGGGACTAAGTTATGTCTGCTGGGGGCAGACAGGAGGAGGGGTTCACCCTTCCCACTTCGGGCTTTCCTGGGGCTCCATAAACTCGAGATTTACTCAGGAGAAGGATCACAGCTCATCTGGAATGAATTCTACAGGGCTGGGAAAAAAGCTGGAGGTTGTGCCATTTTCTGTCCGTGTCATGGGGAAATTCAGGTGTGCTGTGGTAGTCATACGCAGCGAACTCATTTAGGGTCCGTGTTCCGATTCCGCAGGCAATGTTGGTAAGGGAAAGTCATGCCAAGTGACACAGAATAACCACTGCTACACATTAGCCAACCATCCACCTCAGGCACAAAATGCTTGCTTGGGTACCACCAAAACCCCTTTCCTGGGCTATAACTGTGCCTGAAGTGCAGCCACATGGCAAATTATGTCCTTTGAACCTTAGGAACCATCACTCAAGCAGGAAAACATCTCAGTCCTTTTGTCGCTGAGTCTCTTTCACACATGAGGCTTTGCTTGCTCACAGATAAATCTGCTCCACATTTATCAGATCTGTTTTCTTTCCACGATGCTGGACAGACGTGACAGTAAGAGGCTACTAGAATCCAGCTGCAGAGGTTAGCAGCCCTCCCTCACAAAGTGAAATATTAACATGACATCAGGCATTTGCAAGAGGCATTCCCAGACTGAGGCATGTGGTAGGAAATGACTTCTCTTGAGGCCACAGTCCAAGAGCAAGTAAGAGCTCTAAACCTGAGAGCATTCCTGGGCAGAGCTGCTCACCACTACTCCACGTCTGCACTTGGACAGCTGCTTTTTAACCACACACCTGGAAACGCGGTAAGCCTCACGCCACCCTTACACACCAAGGATACGCAACCCAAATTTCAATGCAAGGAGCTTCTTAAGTTTGTGGGCTTGTAATTTAAAAGGTTGGTTCCTGAAATATTAAACTAAGGCTTTGAAAAAGCCAGCGCTGAACATGTGCCAGCTGAAAGAACAGTAGGGGAGAGATGTGACTTAGAGCCACATGAATCAATACTGCTATTTCAGCAAAAGGACAGGACACCCACAAACCAAATGGAATAGCAAAAGTCCTGAAGGAACCATTAGAGTATGCAGCAACTCTGTGCCTCTGAGGCTTTTGGTGTCTTCAGTGGATTAGTGAATGATGAAGAGAGTGATTATCTTCACTAAGGGACATGCTTCTAAGAAAAGGAAAGATACATTTAAGAAGGAAGCCCAAAAGGTCACAAAGCATGGGTCTAAATCTAATTTTCTGCCAAGCCGAGGAAGAGTTCAAACCAACACCATGGTACCTGTACGCACCTTACAAAGATTACCATGATGTAACAGCTCTAACTTTCCTCCAGAGGCTTCTGTCCTCCTCTTCCACTTCTCTCTTGTTCCCAGATGGCATTATTTACAAGCAGAGGAGTGTCTCCTCCATAGTGCCCCTTTCCATTAAAAATTCCTTCTAGCCTGTGGTTTGACCATGCTGCTCCCAGCCTGGGCGGGCAGGAGGATTCTGGCCATTCAGAGGCCACTTGTGACTCCACTAATGCCCTTTTCTCATCTGTTAACGAGCGACCCTGAAGGAGAAAAAGCAGTAGGTCTGCTGCTCCTTAGCGAGCTGTGATGTTCTTCAGCTCTTCGAGCAGCAAGAAGCACGAAAACCCTGGCAGTGCTGTGTGAGGAAAGGACGTGTCTCTGCCCTCTTCATTCAAGAGCTGCTGATGTCATCTCAGCAAACAATACTCCCCACATCTTAACATAAGCCAAACGTAAAATGCAGAGGAAACAGGCTAGGTCATTAATCACCATTACGTATCGCAGAAGACAGCCTGGAATCTGCTTTCATTCAAAAATACCGGATACAAGAAAATACGACTACTGCCGACAGTTGGCTTCTCTACTTCCTGTCATGCAAAGAGAAAAATGCACTTACACAAAGTTTGCTACCAGCTGAGCACTTGAAGTGAAGCATTTTTGTTATGCCTTCCCTCGCCCCACACTTCTCTCTTCCAGGCCCTTGATGACCAGCCAGCCCTTCCCCTGCCACGGCACCCGACGCAAAAGATGGTGAGGCCAGACCTCCAGCCACAGGTCTCACAGACGTTCTCCATCCAGAGCCAGCCTGAGCAAGCAAAATAGGAGGCAGCCGAGCACTCTGCTTCCGAACAGAGCAAGCCCTGGGCTCGCTGAAGCTGCAGTAATACAGCCTGGCTGCTCAGCAGTGCTCCTGAGCCCTGGCCTTCTCCTGGATCTGCCAGGAGGCTGGCAAGAAACTAGGACAGAGCAGGCAACGCAACAAGAAACTACGCGTGTTCCAAATGGCCTTTTTTACTAGCAGTTCCTCAAGCTGCAAGTAGCTAGGGACTAAATCTGCACCCACCATGGTGGGAGAAAGTCTTTGCATGGAGGTCATGTTTGGGTAGGAATACATCCAAACGGCTCCCCAGCAAGAAATACTTCTGTGCGAGTCCCAGAGCCTGACTTGGCTGCTGCTGCCAGGCTCCCGGGTTCCCTTACACACAAGCAGGGAACTGGCGGATGCAGGTTTAAAGAGTGTGTAATATTCTGTGACAACAGCAGAAACACCAAGTATAGCACATCTATTTCTTTCTTTGCACTTTTGTTTTTTAAGAACAAGCTCCATCTTGGGATGACACTGTAATGCCAGCCTTCGCTTTCTACAAATACCTCTCTGTCCCGCCACAGGTACTTGGAAAAGAAGGAAATGCAATAAGGACATTATGGAAAATTAGTAACACAGATCCATGCAGAGCCCACAGCACTGCCTCTGCTGCCTTTTCAAGCTCTGGCCTGACTCAGGGACTTCTATAACGTGAAGCTGCAACACTACTCACAGATGCTGGCTTAGGTCCTGCTTGCCAAGCGCCTGCTAGAGAAAGATCCATTGCCCTTCCCGGTGTCCCGTCTGCTCACTCAAGCCATATGACCAAAAGGGTCAGATAATGGATTGACGCCATTAGAGAATGAGATTATCTGCTTCAGCACAAGAGAAACGTCTTACTCTATTCCCTTATTGTGTTGCAGTAATCACCTGACCCGTATTTCAAAGCTTTGCAATATTCTCAGTGTTCCTTATAAGCTTTAACAGCGTAAACTCGCAAGTGCTAGAGCAAGGTGCATGGACTTAGACACCACAGGAAGGATTATGTGGCTTCTGGAAGACTGGGTGTTCTGTCAGGGCCCTGAAACACAGACTCACCAGGCTGCTGGTTGCTGCAGTGTCAGAACAGATGAAGGACTTTCCCTTTCTGCAGCAGTGGCAGAAAGCACCATCAGGAAGGTTTCAGTCTTCCATGCCATGGCAGCAACAGCCCAGGAACTTTCTCCAGCAGACTGAAAAAGTGCTGGGTAGTCCTTTCTTTGCTTCCTCCAGCACTTCTTCCAATCTCTTCCTTGAGCAGCCCTCTGGGAGCAGCCTTGAGAATCCGAGCAGAAATTTAAACGCCTTCACCCTCCCATCAGCCAGACTGCAAATGAAATCCTGGTGACTCATTATGAAAGTACAGACTCCCTTGTGCCCAGGGCTCCGGCCACAATCGATCTGCTACCAGCTCTTTGAAAACACAGCCAAAAAAGAAGCTTCTTTCTCTCTAATAAAGCAGTGCTCAAGCTTTACTGCAACACATATGGCTGCCCTATACAAACGGCAGCCTGGCTGTGCTGGGGGCAGAGTTTTTAAAGAAGTGGAATAATTAAAGAGCTTCTTTCAGGCAATTTTTTTCTTTTGCAGCTATTTTTATTCTCTGGGTTTGGAAGTCGTGTGCCTTCATGCATCACACTCTTACTGCCAGATTCAATTTTTCCACTCGGTTTCTTTGTGCTTCTGATAGCTGGACATAATAACCAGCTAAAAAACAAAGAGAACTGGGATCTTTGAGGATGCTTTTTCTTTTCAGGAAAGCAACAGCAGCCATTGTTTTATCTGCAGACATCAGCTAGAGGCTAATGTAGCAAGGCAGGCTAGCAGCATGTTTCCTGCCAGGAGGTGGAGAGAGCATCTATAATTTACTCCCCATTTTTATCATAACCTAAGAAAAGGAGTTGATATATTTGGACTCTGTGTGGAGGAGGAAGACATTTTGGGTCTGGTATCCACTGAGGTATGAATACAAGTGACTATGGCTAGGAAAGCATGAAACTAGAGCTTTGTATTTAGTGTACAGACTTAAAATAAAAGGTTCCAAGTGTTTGATTTCAAGGACAGCAATCTCAGGGAGCTATTCAGTTCCAAGACTGTAATGGAGTTCCAGTTCCATTAAGGGAAACAAGGGTGAACATTTATCCATCCTTCCCAGTTACACGTGCTTTTATGTCTGAATGAAGTCCTCAGGGAAATGAATTTTGAGACTGAGATGTGGTTAGGGGTAGTGCAGCCATGCATTCTTCTTGGATAAGCTGTAAGTGGAGGACAAAAGAGCCTCAGTCCTCCATCAAGTGCCTAATTCCTACCTTGTAGTGTCTTTTCCCATACACCTGGTCTTGTTGGCCAAGGACTCTTCTTTCTGCAGCTCTGGCCCTTTGCTTGTAAGTTCTCTAAGGGCTGGGAGGAGGCTGGAGCAGAGCAGCAGTGTGCAGAAACAGTAGTTCAAGTTCCCCCCCATCTTCCCTGCCTTCTCCTCCTCCCTGACCAAACGATGTCACTGCCACATCAAGGGAGAACCCCGGGGAGAAAAATCTAGATGTAACAGGTGCAGACTCCCTTGCTCACAAACTCGCCACTGTCCCTCCCCAGCCAGCCTCACTGCGATCTGTGCTATTGCAGCGCTGCAAACGAGCCGGCAGTGAGCGAACGCAGCGCTAACCGAGAGCCTGCTGGCTTCACACAGCCAGGACAGGCCAGCACATCTCCTCCAAAGAGGCAGAAAGCTTGAGGAAAGAGATTATACCAGATTCTTTAACACTCGATTTCCCATCCTTCAAGGGTACAACAAATCTAAGTCCATTCCTGGGCTTTGGGGGTTCAGAATGTCTTTTTATCCTTCTCGCTGATGCAGTCCCAGAGTCCACGGATCGTGCCTCCCTAGAGAAATAACAGGTTTCACTGCAACTGTTTACTGAAGAACACAAGGGCTGGGCTAAATTCTCTGCCAATTTAATTCCCAATTTTACACCCTCCCACTGCTCAACCAGTGAGTCGTCGATAAAAGGCAAAACCCTTCCAGTTACACAAGCAAGCTGAGAGCCTGGAGTAACCCCACAGGGATGAGTAACGCCACCTCAGCACTGCTGGGCTCCGCCGCTCCATCCCGAAGGAAACCAGAAGCGAGAGGAACGGGCACAGTGAGTGGCAGGGCCAAGC
>NW_009719236.1:3048-29128 GCF_000703405.1 Apaloderma vittatum | reverse complement strand
CCAAAAGCTGGGGGAAGGGGCACGTGGAGTGGCAGGCACAAGGCCTGCCGAAGCCCCGCGCTTGCCATGTCCACAGCGCTTGTGACTTCTGGCACAAAGCGAGAACCCGCGGCAGAGGCAGCAGCTGCAGCGCGCGGGGATGCTCAGCACTTTGGGCTCACGCGCTCGCCTGGCTGGAGGCATCTGGCTGGGAAACCAAGTGGGAATTGAATCCCTTCACCCAAAAAAGCAATGTCCCGATTGCTGGGCAGCTAAAAGCTGTGTAGTCATGTCCTGGCTGGGTGCCCTTCGTGTTTCCTGATGCTGTGCTCTTCCTGCTAATGCTTTTCCAGCCCTTGGGCTATTTCCGTCATGAGGGGAGAGAAAACAATCCACAACCTCATCTGCTAGTCTCTCAGCGCAAAGAGAAGCCCTTCCAACTGAAGAGACAAGTTTCCTTGCTCAGAGAAATCAGCAAGTCCAGAGGGTTTTGCATTGCAAATTTTTCGCCATTCAGAAGCATGATTAGTATGTGACAAAAATCTTCCCGGAAGCATTTATATATCCCACGGGGACTGCAATAATAAGCCTCACTGCTGTCAGAGGACAGGGTCTGTGACAAGAACACATCTGCCTTTCCTCTCTTGTGACTTGGTTCCACAAAGTTTCATTAGACGGTCTCAGCCAAGCACCAAGAGAATAATCGCCCACATCGAAAAAGTGATCAAAGCAAGAAAGTCCCACTGGCAAACGGATGCAGAAATCAAGTAAAGCTGAGGCTGAGTGGAATTGTGCGGGTGCCTACAACTGCATTTTACAAGCTGTGCTTGGGGTGCAGTTGGGAGGACAGAGTGGTAGAAGAGGACAGACAAAACCAGCGGGGACATCACATCCTGACTGAGGGGCACCGGCTGTGATAGGTCAGCCCAAGGCCCCTTTTTAATTAGATTATCATTAGTCACCATTTGCTTCTGACTGCTGAGTAATAGTGTTACAAAAGAGATGGTTTATGATCACTGGAGCAATGAGCAGGCCTAACAAAGCTGTTATTAGCTGCCACATAAGTCGTCATCTAGCCTTGACTTCCCCATTGCTAAATTGATAAACATTTGCTTCCCAGCGACACTGTGAGCATTCAGTGATTAATCCACGTTTGGCAAGCTCTGGGGAATCCTCAGGTGACAAGCTGACTGCAGCAAAGAACAGTCATGTATTCGATTAATGAACCTTAGCATTAAACAATATCATATTACTAACCAGCTTAGGCATGAAGTGATCAACAGACATTTCTCTGAGAGGCCTGTCTGCATTTTTCACATTTTTTTTTTCTTCGTGGCGGAATAGTGGTCATGGTTTTCTGGAAATGTTTTGTTAACTGAGTGCCTTTGACACAAACACACACGTGTTCTACATGCAGGCAAGTACAGCAGAAATCCAACACCAAACTAGGATTTAAAAAGTAATATAATGACCTAAAAATGCTTGGTTACCTTGGGCAACTACATGAAAAAGAGAACCAAAAGAACATAAAACGTAATTCCAAATTATTAGCTGCTATAATAGCAACTACTTACACTTGCAGCTGTCAAAGCAACTCACAAAGCTGACTTAATTAAACATGCCCTTATTTCTCCTTGGGAAGCATATTTGGTTTCCCTCATTTTTCCGGCAGGGAAACTGAGGCACGAGAATACAAAGACCAAGATTTTTCTTCAGTATTGAAGCTCAGAAAAGCACAGGGTTATTTTCTGCACGCAGTCACCAGATTACAGGTTGTTAAATGGTCCCTCATTTGTCCCTAAGGCACATTTATACACAAAGGCCATCTCACTCACCCTCTACCAAAAAAGCTGCATTTTCACAATCAAGCACGTAGAAAGCGCCTTGGAGGCTGTTGCTTTCCAAAGTGCCCCCCCGGTGTAGGCACATCTCTTTGGAGGCGCACAGCTCGGTGCCGCAGGAGCTGATCCTGCTCCAAGGGATACCAGCAGGGCACGCGGGGTCCGAGCCAGCTCCCACGGCAGTCAGCGGGAAGCCGCCCCATAGAACGTTTCCGGAGAGCCTCCCTCCCTCCCTCGGCCTCCGCTGGTGCCAATTCTAACCCAGGCTGATCTGCGACTCTTACAGATGTGATGGAACGGCTGCATCGTGTTACCACTCCCTTTCGAGCAGCCTGTACTGCCGTGCATAAAGCTCTCCCCAAGTGGGAGAGAAGGAGAAGTTGTAGCCCTTGAACTCCGGACACAGCCCAAGGTGCAGCCCAGCTGTTGCCAGCTGCTGGGGGGAAGCACACAGGCTTGCTCTGTTTCGAGTCTCTCTCGCCTCGGATTGAGTCATACGTGAAAGAGGAGCAGCGCATTCGAAGCAACGCTTTTATACCTTGTGCTACACCTCGTCGAGACGCTGAGTGGGCTGGGTCATCCCTAGAAACCCACCTCACACCAGGAATAACCGCGCACACGTGTGAATAAAACCCGCTTTGCTAGCAGCAACAAAAATGACTGTCGAATCCAGGAAAATAGCTAATCCATGCCTTGCAGTGACAGCTCCTCCGCAGAAACCTCTTCTGGAGCCAGGAAAAGAGCTGCCTCATGAGCCTAATGTGTTTGGAAGTGAGCCACTGGCATGTTCAGATCACAGACAACGTTATTTAGCCACGCAGAGCATTCAGATCTCTGTTTAATATAGTTTCAAATCAGGCTGCTAAAGGCCCTACACTACATGTCACTCCAGTGATGTTCCGGGTCTCCCTTCGTTAATGCTGTGGGACAGAAAGAAGCACAGGCTTTCCAGAGCTCAGGAGAGCAAAGAGAACTCCTGGATCCGATTCCTGATGGCCACAGCATCCATGGGAGACCCCTTCCCACCATCCCTGTGCCTCCCTAGCACTACTGAAAACCTGAGGAAAACTGAATCCTTCCCTCTCGCGCAGGATTTCTTGGAGGATTTAATAAACAGTGGTGGCAAAATGTTCGGAGAGCCAGGAGCTGTAGGTGTGCCAAGCAGGGTTGTTATTATTATTTATTAAATCTGACCGTATTGTATCTGAAATGGAGCAAAACCAGCATTTGCCTTGGTGAGATTAGCTCTGCCCCTAACTAGGCAAGGCTATTTGGCACAGCCACAAGTCATCTCTCATTCAGTCCCTCCTTCCAGAGCCATCAGCAGCCTGACAAGGTCACTAACAGCTGCCAAACTACCTTCCAAAGGCGTGCAGACTCTCTCTAGAAATTAAAATAAGGTGAGTGCATTCCTTCAAGGAAACGGTGCCTGCAAGGGAAGATAGGATTTTCAGTTCCACCTCCATATCCTCATCTTCTGCAAGATACTGTATTTCTGGAGGTTTAAACTGAGATGAGGTAAAAGCCAAGCACTGATTACCAGTGGTCACTCTTTGGATTATTTTTTTTTTTGCAAGACAGAAAAGTGCTACTTTCATTTTATGGTGAAATACCACTGTAGGTGACCTTATAGCAAGTACATTAGTCTCACTGTCTTTTGTTTGCTCTTACTGTAAGATACGAAAGAGAGAAATAAGGAACCTGACACAGACAGCAGAGTCAGCCAAATTCTAAAACAAAGTAGCTCTTAGCCTCTCTAAATACCTATCTGAAATCTTGTCTGCCCTCTAGGATCCCCCGTTCTTCCTTCTTTCTTCAAAAGAACAAGTCGACTCTGCATCTCCCCGTCAATGGGAGCAGACAGCACCATGGCAACCGCTCCATGGCGACAGTAACCATGGCAACCGGATCCCGCAGTTGCGGTGGCTTCCCGTTCAAACCCAGAGCCGGATTTGCATGGAGGGGTTTGCATGGAAATAGCATGGGATCGGCTGCAAGGCAGTTAAGCACAGCCAAGGGTTTCTGAGGATAATGAGCAGAGCAGGCAGCAGAGTGTTGGAGTTCTGAATTCTAAGGAGCAATGAAAGGGGATAGAGTCATTAAACACCAGTTCAGCATCCCACCTCAGCCGGAGTGCGGACTGGAAAGTGAAGAGAGTCTATGTGAGGTGCTTCTTCAAGGCTACAGCAAGTTTCACCCCTTTCATCCCTCACCCCAAGTTCCCTGCCTTCAGCTGCTGTGCGGAGGGGCGAGGAAGTTCCCTTTGTCCCTGCTGGCTGCAACCTCACACAAAGGGAAAGTAAATGTTTGTCTGGTTCTTTGGTGTGTGTGTCACTGCCGGCCTTCCAGCTCAGTGCAGAAGTCTTGTCGCAGCTGGAGTTAATGCCTTGGAAAAGCAGTTTCCAAGGGTGGGTCTAACCAGGCCAGGCAGAGCGCTGTCTAGCGACTTGGAGCCAGAGCCTGGGAGCCAGGGCTCCCGGGCCGTATCCTTACCTCTGGCAATGACTCAGCCATGTCATCAAAAATAACCCATCATCACTCCCTGCCTTGGCTTCCCCATCTGTAAAATAGAGCTGCTTTCACAAAGTCGTACTGTGAGCTCCACTTAACGACAACCGCGCCGCATTCAAAGACCTTCAGATCAAAGATAGTGCGAACAGATTACTGTTAATATTGCCACAGATTTATTAACACACCCCCAGTGCTGACAAGTCAATAGCCTTCCCAAGCATAAACGCTCGACACAGTGCAAACACTGACCTAGATTTTCAGTAATTACGCTGGAAACTGGCACATGTGATGCTTCTGCTCCCTGGCTTTCAAGTCAGCAGCATTCACGTCAGCAGAGAATATATAGAATCATATATAGCCTTTCACACTGCCATGCGGAGTTTCAAAGTGTCAGTAAGACCAGCCGAAAGATTATTCTCTCTTTTTCCATCCCCAGATTGAGGTCTCTGCTGCTTGTGTGGAAGCAGAATGTTTGCTGGGTGCAAAAACAAGCTTTGAAACACCCCACAACACTTCAACTTCCATCCAGGAAAGGGCAGTGTTGCTTGCAAATCCCAGGTGACTCACTGCGGTGCAGAGCGAGCACAGGGATCACTACACAGGGTGGGGAAGACCAGTCTCGTGATGCCAACAGTGACCTGTCAGCAAGCGAAAGAAATTCCCGTAACACGTCAGTTCAATTGGCAATGGAGAAGAGGAGGAAAGAGCTCCTTCCTGACCCTTGCAGTGAGCAGGTGGTATGAACTGTGGTCTTAGTGTAGGGACACTCACGTATTACTAGTCATCTTGACAGAATTTTTACCCATGTTCCATCCCTTCATTAAACCAGGATGTTTTAATGTGTCCACCACGCCTGCTAAACACCTGAACTTCCAGTTTCTCATTTTTTGGTACGATGGCCCCAAATAGCAGTGCACAGTGCAGCAAGAGGGAGCTCAGTGCTTCACAAGAGTCCAAATGTGGAGTCCCAGCTCAATTCCGAGCGGATCGCACATGTGTGAGCCACCCAAGGGAGCAGGCTTCAGAAGGGGATGCAGGCTGCAGCGCTCCGTTGTGCCCACTGGGACAAGGCTGCTGGCTTGCAGACAACAGCCAGGCTTGAGAAGTCACAAAGGGCTGAGATCTAGGTCTTGTGATCAGTCACACAAGGCATGCCAAAGAAGCTCATCTGGTCAAGTCACTAGTGACATATCCAGAACTGCCTTTGCTTAATCAGTTTGAGGAAAAAAGTACAATCGTAGTAGAAAATATTGATTTTCTTTCTGATTTCTGTTTGTGTAAGCAACTGGCTTCTGGTGCTGAAATCTCATGAGATACTGGTCTCCACTGAGCTGGGACTCTGCCTTGTCTGCACGGCTCACTTAGATCATCCATGAAGTTATTGCCCCAGACAGTCCAGCTCTTGCAGTAGGCTGGCTCTGGCAGCCATAAAAATCACAAGGCACAGGCAAGTGACAGGATCCTCGGCACAGCAGCATGATACCTGGAGGGGGGACACTCGCCGAGGAGCCAGTTTGCCTTTGACACTTGAGGTCTCATCACACATCTTCCCTGCAGGTCAGTAAAGGCCAAACAGCCTCATGCTCCACATGGGAAGACTAAGGCAAGGAGAATAAATAATAACACGTGCTTACACAGCAATTCAGCGGGCATGGTTTTATGTGCTGGTGGCAATAGCTAGCCAGCAAGAAAGCTGCCAAAGGTGGGTTACCTTCAAGGTCTTCACTGATAAAGGCTTAAAAGAGAAGTCCTGGAGCCAGCTAGGCTTTAAAGCGCATGCATACGCAAAGCCCTCAAGCAGATACTTGATCTTAAACCTGTCTCTCAGTCCCACCAAATTCAGCAGGGTTTCACATATACACCCGGTGTTAAGCATATGCTTCACCTGGCTTGCTAAGTTAGAACAGGAATCAGAGTAAAGAAATGTCTTTGCAAAACCAGTTGCACTGGTAGAATCAGTAGGATGTAGGAGATCCAGAGATAGGCCCAGCAAGGAATAAACTAGGGAGTTAATGTTACCTGCTGCTACGCTGAAAGCCCTGGGTGCCTCGCTGTCCCAAGGGTGAGAGATGGAAGATGTGGAGAGCCTCTCCTAAGCTGGGAAGCACTCAGAGTTTTTTGTAGGCTCGCTCCATCTGCATTCCTTAGCATTAAAGAGCAATTTGGTGCAGAGCACCTGAGGTGTGCACGCTAACAAACATGCCACAAAAACGCCAGCCACAAAGCAATTGTTTTCATCACAGCCAAGCACCCCAGACTAGCCTAGATGAAGTGAGGAAAAGAGTTGTTGCCTCAAGCCACACAAGGTCAAAATGCAGGTTGCTACATTTCTCTAAATAAGAGATATGTTCACTATGCAAACAAACAAACAAAGCCAGGCACAAAACTGAGGAGGAGGTATTTCGGAGGTCTGTGTGGCCATTGTGCCTGTCATTTCTGGTACTGCCCAATGCAAGGACACCCCAGATGTCCTTGTCCATGGAACTGCACTGCTCCGGAGTCCAGAGGACACATTTTCAAACGCATGACACATCTTAAAATAAGAAACACAAAATCCTTTTTATTTGCCTGTGGTGACGGGCTTTCCTCTGGAACCACAAAGTCTTTGATTACTCTGGGTCCATTTGATCACTTGTTACCAGGAGCTGCAACTTGAATAAAATCAAATATCACAAACTACCAGCTCCTAATCCTCAGCAACCTAACAGAATGACTGCTATGGTGTGAGAGGGGAATTTGACCAGTAAGGGAAGGCAGACAGGCTGGATCTTCTCGCATGAGACACTGAAACACTCCCTCCACACCCTGCTGCCACAAATACAGTCTTTAATACCAAGCCAGGAGGGCAGGCCATATGCAGAATCAGCATTTATAGTAAGTGTGTGAGGAATTGCAGAACTGACTGTTAAACATCTACCCATTAAATGGAGGCCTTAAATCACATACTAAATGTTTATCTGCACAAGTGATGAATTAGACACTGAAAATGAAGGCTGAGTATCTTGTCACTGATACAGCAAATTCGTAAGAACACAGGAAAATCTGACATCATCGGGGAATAAACAAGGGTTTGGTTAGAAGACAAATCTGCTCTACCTAAAACAAGGCAGCCTTGCACCTTGCTGGTACTGGTGTGGAGCGGCAGGTAGGCTCAAGGCCCAGGAGTCACGAGAAGTCCACAGAAAAGCTGTTTTGGGAAAAAAGCACGACTGACAGATGTCAGGTGGACTCTGCTATGCTGCACAGGCCTGCTGCCTCGAACCAGAAATAGCTGGCCCGCAGATGTGTGCAAGATTTTGTTTAGTCTATCATGGTTATTGCTGAGGAGAAAACTTTGGTTTACTCCTAAATATTCCTTCTCCCCCCCACACGCATAACCGCAACGCACACATGCACAGTTTGGCAGAAGATGCAGAGCCTGTTTGTTTGAAAACTGGAGCTGGAATATGAAGGCATTTCAGAGAGATCGCTGGGAGCCAGAGAACAGGAAGGGGAAAAGACACATCGGCAGTAACAGGAGATGCTACAAGCCAGGGCTGGGGCCAGGTAAACAATGCAGCGGGCAAGAGGAGATCAGCGAAGGGAAACGCAAGAAAGCACGAGAAAAGTGCATTTGCTGCCTCTCAGGGGCAGAGTTCCAGCTCGTGTAAGTCGCTGGGAAGCACTGCTGATTTACACCAGCTGGGAACCTCGCCTTCAGCATGGGTTCTGCATCCTCACAGCCAAAAAGCCTTCACCAGATCGGGCCTTTGCTTCCTACCCCTCTTCGTGTTTCAGAACCACGGCACTGATCCTACACCTGGCCTGGCTCTGATCCCTTCTTGTCCCTTGGCAATCCCCGACGTGCCAAAGGACAGAGAAAGAGCGACTGTGGCGAGAGAAGTCAGACACACAAATGCGGAGCAAGGCAAACGTTCCAATCTACCAGTGGCAGGTGTCCCTGTGCTGCAATGGCAGTGATGAATGTCACCCTGGCCTCCCAAACACAAGCACACGCGCACACTTCATCTCTTGTTCCGCTTAGCGCCGGAACAGACAAACACAGGGCCCATTCTACGGGCACGGTATCATCTTGCACCGATTGCTACTTGTCCTCTGCCTGGACGGTGAATTTTGAACTCATTAGCTGCTAATGGCTCCGCACGTGGAGCCCGGGCGCGATTGGGGCCGCAGACAATGCCCTCGCCTGTGTCCGCCGCCACAGGAACTCCTTTGTGCGCCCCAACACTGGGGCTGTGTTCCCCTTGGCCGCCTCCCCGCGATTCTCCCCGCTCGGCGAGATTTCCCAACCCGCTGCCAAAGGCTGAGCCTCACTGGCCTTTTCAGCGCTGGGGTTTCGCTGCGCATTTCCCAGCACGGCTCCGCGGGCAGGGGAGACATTCCCAGCTCTTGCCAGCAGCTGAGCCCACAGTCTCTCCACCCTGAACCTCAGCAGAACCCCCAGAATTCTCCCTTGGGAGCCCAAAAGGAGGCCGGTTTGAATCACGGAATCATAGAAGGCGTTGGGCTGGAAGGGACCTTTAAAGGTCACCTAGTCTAACCCCCCCGCAGTGAGCAGGGACATCTTTAACTAGATCAGGTTGCTCAGAGCCTCATCAAGCCGGCAAGTTTGCAAGAGGTATTCTGCACTTGGCGCTCCTCACTGTGACGCTTGTGACCAGCCTTTTGCAAGTGTTTCCTGCTCACCATGCGGAGACAGTTGGAAAATCTACCTTGCAGAGGTTCGAGTGCCTTTGGCCCTGCCGCTCAAACCCTCCCGTATCTGGAGCAGCGCTGCGATATCAGTAAAACACCTGAAGAAAGCTGCTGAGACAAACATCATCAACAAAATCAATGGCCAAATGACACGGGAATTTACCGATTTGTGGTCCGCAAGCATTAGGGACAGTTAGGACTGGCCAATCATGCCAGCGTCAAGTGTTTCTCTGTTTCCAGAAGGAAGGAACTCCTTCCCCCCTGAGAGCAGCGATACGCAGAACTACACTCTCCTGGGAAGCTGCTTTGGCAGGGGGTGGACTAGATGTCTTTTGAGGTCCCTTCCAAACCCTGACATTTTGTGATTCTGCGAAACACTAATGCCCTTTTTATGAGTGCCTTGCCACTCTTTTGACATCTCCTTTGCCTTTGCAGCAAAGTAAAAACTCCAAGCTTGTCTCAGCTCAACAGCTTTTAGCGGAAAAAGTGGAGCCATGGTGCATGGAAGACAAGAGTCAATCTGACATTAAAATAAGCCACAACCCACTGCAAGGCACTTGCAGCCTGGAAAGTGCTGCTCAGCAGATCCAAACTACCCACGTTTCAACTGTGCATGACACACCAGTCCCCGGGGCACATCAGCTTCCAGTTAAAACCACCAGTTTCAAAGCAAATTCCTGCCAGAGACATCGTCCTTGAATCTCTATCCCAGCCACAGAAGGAGCAGTGGCCCATTATCCAAGAGAGAGCATCTTACCACTTTCATTGGATAATCCCTTAATTAGTGTGGCCTCCAAAATAATCCTCTTGAAGGGTTTACACACAGCACAGTTTAAAACAAGCCACGCCACAGATCCCCGGGTAACGGACAGAGCACCACTTCTAGGTGTCTCTGCATTAGTCGATTCACCTCTTTTATATCTCTAAAACAAGTTGTGACTCAACCCTCCCGATCTTTCCACAGCACTAACTGGCTTTGCCTAAAACGTTATGGCTTGCTGGACTTTGAGGCCAATAAAGCTCTTTTAACTAACTCATAAAACCACATAGGCCATTTTAAAAAAAACCAAACTGGCTGAAGGCTTATTTTCCAGCCTTGACATGAGGCTCTCAAGACACGCAGCATCACTAGCTCATGGGCACCGTGCTCTCGCCATCTAAAACCACCTGTCCTTTGCGTTATGGTAACAGTTATTCTTTCTTCTTTTTTAGTGCACAAATATTTACATGTGCACTGCCCTTTTAACTGCAAATTCTGAGCGGTTCTCAGAGGACAATGTCTGGAAAGGTTTCCTCCTTATTGCCAGAAGAAACAAATGTCTTGTATGAGAGATATTGGCTGCGGGAAGAGAAAGGGGTTGGTTTTGGATTAGGTTCTGAACGCCTTTTCTCTCCCCTCCTCCCACTCCCTTTTTCTTCTCTGATTCACAAGGAAACCACAAAGCAAACTCAAGACTGAATGAGACTTGTTTTTGTGAATGTTCTGGCTTTCTTTTTGGACATTTACTTCCACCCCCACTAGCCTATATCTCCTCCATTTATACCAGCCCAATAAATTCAGCAAATTTCCACCAGTGTAAACAGAATCAAAACCTGGCCTGGTATTTAGTTACCCCTGCAGAAGCCACTGGGAGTTGCACTGATACACAAATGTAAATTTTTATGCTCTTGTTTGGTCTAATTCGGTTTAACTTAAACTTTTCAGACTCTTTAAATACACTGACCTTCATGTGAGGACAAAGTTACGTGACCAAAAGCCCAGAGTTATTCAGTATATATTCAGTATTCAGGTGCCTAACACATGGAGTGTGTCCCTCTGCCTCTCTGGATACCTGGTCTGACACCCACACAACCCTCCACGGCTGCACCTTGTCCTCACCACGGCATCAGAAGCCTCTACCCTATTTCAGTGCAAAATCCAGCAGAACTGGCTAAAATTACCTTTGACCTTGTTTTTATAAGGTATTTTATATACTTCAGCCTGTGCCTACTCGATATTGGGATTTAAGGGATTGTTAAAAATTTCACAAGCCACCCACATACTGCCATAGGCACTAAGTGCCTTTAAAA
Source organism: Apaloderma vittatum (assembly GCF_000703405.1). Taxonomy (NCBI): domain Eukaryota; kingdom Metazoa; phylum Chordata; class Aves; order Trogoniformes; family Trogonidae; genus Apaloderma; species Apaloderma vittatum. The sequence goes on along the minus strand of NW_009719236.1, from coordinate 18,032 downwards.
TTCTAGCCTTGGATCATCAGCTCTACAATGAGTTTAATTCCCCATCTAACAAAGAATTGCAGGAAGAACTCGGTTAATGCTTATTTACAAGGTCTGGATAATACAGTGATGCACTAATCTGACAGGAAAGGCTGAAGAAACTTCTGAAAAGCATTGGATAGAACTGATGTGTTTTAACAAATGCTTCCTTTCCCTGTGAAACAGGTTCTTCTGCTCAGGGCTGAGTAGGAGTGACTGCACATCAAAGGCTTTGCTTATGCAATCGTCAGGGCCAAGAGCTTGGGACGGCACCGAATTTGTGAAGTGCTGCATTAATGTCAAGCTGCCTAGGAAGTTTCTGGAGGAGAAGAAGTACTTTCATATCGCAGGAGTTTCTTTGACCAAATTTTCAGCCCGTTCCACTTCTGGGGGAAAAGCTGAGGGAAACAAATTGCAGAAATTCCTGGAAACCTGCGGCTCCATCTCCTCCCAGAGCTCCAAAGCAAGGCAAGCCCTGCCCTGCAAGCTCGCTCCACGCTGCAGACTAACCTGTCGCACACATGGGGCCAGGGACTGACTTCTGTAACGAGAGCTGGCAAGCGTAAGAAAGATTTCACACCCTTCCTCCCATGAATGGGGAAGACGCGTTCCATTAGGAACCCTGCCTATTCCTTAATCATTTCCTTTGTGTGCATGATTATTAATATCTTCACGTGACTAGTCAAGCCATGGGCTATATTTTTCTGTACTCGTTTTGGCTACTACTAACTGCACACAAAATACATACAGAAGCCACACCCAGAGAAAAATAAGGAAAGAGAAGGAATCTATTGTTGGCTTTACTTGCAGCAGCAACTGCGCTCTCCAAGCATACTGAAATCTCTACATATCTGATATTACACAGGAAGAGATTGCCACAGCTCCAGTGAGTTTAAGCGGATAAGGCAGGTAAAGAGCAAGAGAAGAGAGGCATGGGAGAGGTAATATGACCCAAGAAAGTCAAAACAAAGGGTCAACACCCAAATCAAGAACAGAATTGATCCTCCTGATCCCTTGCCCAGTCCTTTGCGCTGCCTGACAGATAAATATCAACTCAAAACTTCTGCTGAAGGAATGAAAGGTAATCGTCAAAAGCAAGCTGGGATAATACGCCTGGCAACAAGACTGGAAGTGGGGAAGCAAGCCAGATGTTCTCAAGCCTGCAGCTGGTCCATAATGGGTTCAACAATAAGCACGTGGCGTGGCGACGCTGAGGAGCAGCCCCATCCCGTCTATCTTGTGCCCAGAACAGCTGGATTTTGGCCATGAAGTAAGAATACAAGAGAATGGGAGAAAAGCCAAAGGCGGGAGGAACTGCTGACCCCTCCATAAAGTCAGATGACAGGAAACAACGTTTCACCACTCACCTTGTTCAAGGAGAGGGAATACAGCTGTGCACCAAGCTGAACAAAACCACATCTGCTTTCAGCTAATACAAGCCTCTAGCAAGATGTAGCTACAAGCGGATATCCACCCGTACCAGCAGCCGTCACAGCCACCCAACACGGGCCAACCACGTGCAGGATGCTACCTGCCACGCTTTTTGGCTGTACTTGGCATGGTGAGTGGTGGCAAGGAAAGAGTTTATGGCCTCTAGAAGCAGGCAGGTTGTGTTTAGAGACCCTGACCCACTGAGCAGTCTATGAAGACCTGTTTGCAAGTATTCCCCACGCTTGCCCAAAAGGCAGGGAGCCCAACAGGTCTGACAGAGGTACGTAAGAGTGGAAATCTTGTCAGCGTTCCCCTAAAGCCAACATCCTCTCACTGCAAACGGAAGACAAGAATGCAGAGCCCTGAATGAAACGTCCTGGAGAGAAAGAGGCGAAGGAGACAGAGTTCATGAGGGGAGGAGCGCCTGGTTTTGATCTGAGGCTGAGTCAAGGCCAAGCCACAGCCCTGGATTCTCAATCACTGAGGTCACACAAGCCTGACTGGGAAAAAAAATGACAAAACTGCCGCAAAAATGGTGACTGTGACACATCAACCAACCCAAAAGGCACTAAATTCAGCCTTCCACACAACCTGGAACCCAAGGGGCTCTGATCTGGTGTTCATATCCTGAACCATCTCACAGACTAATGCTCTAACGGGACTTTGTCCCAATCCCATACACAGGGATGATCCAAGGACACTACAAGAACACCACATGTTCCTGGAGGATATGCAGGAATGACACAGTTTCCCAGTTTCTGGGTTGTTTAGCTTCACATTTCCAAAGGCTCTTTTCATGGAGTGACTGGTTTATCCTCAGATCTGCAGCAGAAGGGCAGGTTCCCTCTGCTTGCTTGCCAAGCCTTAACCACGGCCTCCGCTCTATTTTTGTGAAGGGTTTCTGCACATTTGGATCACCCAAAACAGAAATCATCTGGAATAAGGAGGAGATGGCTGCTCTTTGCATTCGATAGCACCCATGTCTGTGTTGCTGGTAAGTGGGAACAAAGGCTGCAATGATTTCTACCTGGTCTGTGGCTCGCTGTGCTTTCAGCACTTCAGCAAGGCAGCCGGTCTCTGGCCGTTCACCGCAGGGTAGATCTGATCCTTCCTACAGCTTTGCTCCCTGCCTGCAAACCTCCACAAAATCCAAGATCTGTTGCCACGAATCTCTCGTTTCCCTTTCTGCTCACATGTGACAAAGTGGAACGCAACTCCTGCCTCGCATTCCTCCATGCCCGTGGGAAACCAGAAACCAGGAGAAAAGCATAACATCCACGGAGAACTTGCGAAAGGCCAAACGCTAGGATGGGCCGAGGGGCTGGGGAAAGGGAACAGGGACCCACGTTGTGCTCCTGGGCTTTGTGTAGGACCTGCTCTACGTTCCTCCCATGAGAAGGACCACGGTTTAGGCTGAAGCACTTCTTCGTGGCTGAATCAGCAAGGATCTGCTGCATTTAGAGGTGATTCGACATTCTGGTCAAAAAAGGCTGAGATTTATTCTGGCCCAGATAAATCTATTTATAGTAAGTGTTATGCTAATTCCATGCACCGGTCTGATCCACTTGTACTCACTGGAGCAGTAACACGTTCTGCTACTTGTCCTTTTTAACTACTTTTGTGCAGCCAGAAGCCATTTTGTTCTCAGAGCATCAGCTCTTACTATAAAGTAGCTGTGTATTTCCTCCTCTTCCCTTTTCAGCAAACCATAGAGTTTTCCATTTCCTGCAGCCCTGTAGAAATTGCTGGCTCAATCCAACATCTTTGAGTAAGTGGGAGAAACCTAGGTCAGAACAGATTATGCACGGAATTTTAAAGCCATTCACATTTAAGTCACTTTAAAAAATCAACTGAATTGCTTTTTTTACCTTATCTGAGGTTCGTGTCATGTTTTGTAAAGAGTAATTCATTTACTGTCACTCTTGTGAACTAAGGAGTGTGGAGGGGATTTTACTCATCATTAAAATGCATCAGACTTTAGGATAAACTATACCAATTGCTTAATGGAGAAATGGCAATAGAAGAGCTGTTTTCAGTGGTTTGAGTCTCCTATATTTGTTTCAGGATAATGGAATAAGCTGTATTTCTAATCTTGACTAAAATCTCTCTACAGATGGCTATAAGCATGATGCAGATGTGGAAGGCCATGCCAATGCTTTTCGATCCTGGGAGGACGAGAGAGTTTTCCGCAGTAAAAAACTGAGGTAGAACAGCAGAAGCTCAGATGATGTAAGTGACAGTGAAACGATCCTGAGACGCAGGGTCCTCATCTTTCTCCTTGTGGTTTTATTCTCACTGGAAAACTTCCTTTGCCTTTTCAAGCCCAATGAGTGCTCCAACACTTGAACTTGTCATCAAATCTATCAGCCTCAGCTCCTTTCCTGATACAGAACTACAGAGGTGGTCTCAGAACAGCTTTTGAATGCTAGAAGAACCTCAAAAGAGATCAACAAATAAAATAGGGAAAGTACATCAAGACGTAAAAAACAGATTGCCCAGAACTGTTTTTCACTAGCACATAAAAACAGATGTTTTGCTGGTAATTGCTGTTCTATTTTCTCATGTTTTTTATGGAGGCTAGATGTAGGTTACACAACCCCTAAAACCATTTCCAGTATGTTGTCTCATGGGTGAAGGATTCTGTGCCTAAACTCAACTTAGTTCTAGCTTTGGTAACAGTGTTCATAATATTTTTCACAGGTTTTGCACGGCTACGGAAATATCTAAGTCTTTGTGTAAAAGGTGCTAAATGTCAGTTTATGGCTCTCATCCTTCGACAGAGAGGGTGGAGGTGTATGTTTAGACAGAGTTTTGAAGCAAGATGAGTAAGATTTCTTATTTTGGTTGCATGGTGTCCCATTGACTTTAAATCTGTACATTAAGATTTAGCAAAATCTGACACCTCTTCAGAAGACACAGACGGATACAGCTTTTATGCACTCTGCTATATATCCCCAAGTCCAGGCTTTTCCAGTATCGCTTCTCACTTATGTTCAAATTATAAACAGGATGATTGGCATTTATTAAAGTATTTTAGTTTATGAAACACTTCTCTCAAACACCGAATTCTCCATCACCACTGTCCGATAGCTAGTCTGAGCTCCCGTAGAATCAAAGCACTAAGCAACCCGATCGAGCTGCATCTGCTCTGAGAAGGGCATTGGATTAGATGACCTCCAGAGGTCTCTCCCAACCTAAATTACTCTAGGATTTAATGACTTAAAGATTAAATCCTTCCTTAGCTCTTTTAATGCATTCCTTATGTAATATATCTCATGATAACAGGTTTCCCCCAGCTTTTCTTTTGTTACCCACAGCCAAACGTTCAAGGAGACAATAGCAACTCGAACATCTGGATCTCCTGCCGTCCAACCCTGCTTGATCTGCGGATCACAACGTGCACAGAAAGGAGAAAGAAAAAGCCGTACAGAAGGCTGTTTGCTTTTCCCCACTCCTCATTACAGCCTGGGGGGGGAAATTCTGACAGAAGTTGCAGCAAATTATCTCCTATTTCTGCCCACAGCACTTGAGCAGCTTCTCAAATCTTGAGAGAAAAGGGAAACAGCCCAACAACGTTCTAGTATGGTTAACTTTCTCATGCTGCTATTGCAGTCTGTGTGAAAAGGAGAATCCCATCAAAAAACTGACTTGGTGAGGGTAGGTAGATCGGGTCAGGAAACAGTATTGAACTAGATGGCTTCCCTGGGGTAGTGTCTCTTCTCTACACAGTCTTTCTGGTGGTTTCAGATCAGCAATATGCAGATGTCCATGCAGACTACGGTAAAACCAGTAAGGAACAGCCACCTCTTGGGGATTCTACACCCTGACTGACAGTAAATCAGATGGTTGGCTTTAAGGAGTCACCATCCCAAGGTCAAAGGTGGTTCTCCGCTTGCCAGAGCAGTCAGGACTCTCCATTCCTTGTTCAACACCGTTCCTGTCCCCTTCAGTTCACTGGAAGTCATTTCTCCGCTAAAATGCTGAGCCGAGCGCCTCCAAGCAACGGATTCTCCAGGCAGACAATTTCCCAGGCCAGCCATGTGCGCTAACGCTGACGAATTGGCAGAGCAACTGACAAAGATCATCTGGTAACTACGACACAGCAACTTCCCTCTTTAGCTCATCAGAGCATGGCTCTGCATCTGCTGAGAGCCAGTCATTTCTCTGGTTATCAGGCTGAATGGACTTCTGCCTTCCCTTCTGTTCTGAATCTCTGTGTTGCTGAAGGATGACACAGCTGCAGGATTCAGCCTCTCTGGTTCCATGTGCAGTAGATCTGAGCAAGTCGTCTCTAACACACTTTGGGAAAAGTCCAGGAAGAGGTACAGGTCTCTGCATCCGAACCACACACACCTGTCAGTCCAACTGCACTTCCCCGACAGAAGATGACTTCTGAACCAGATTTCTGGCTCTTGCTTTGTGCTGACCTGGGTCCGTCGCATCTTCTGCAGAGAGAGGCAACTTGCCTGATCTGACCCTCTGGAGTGAGTTCATCCATCTGACAAGTTCCACAAACAGGAGTCCAGTGAGACACATGCTAAGAAACGGGCAAGCTAACAACTAGATATTCTCCACCCTCAAGACTTGATCAGTGAGCCATCTGCACTGTGAGTGACACTTTTTCTTTCCTACACACTTTGATCCAGCTCGATAAGTGACTTCAGAGCAGGTAGCTTGTCTGCTCATCAGAAGGCATCTCCCTTCCTGAGTTGCAAGGACTGAACTTTTGCAGTGGCAACGTGGAAATTGCAAAGCAAAGACTTAATACAGGAATGTTCTCTTCTGAGCTGAACAAAGAACCATTACGTGGTAACGCAACTCCTCAGATGACATTCATTTGCTTTCTTTTACAAGCAAAATGGATTTATCAGAAAACTTGTATCAAACAGCCCCTGTCTTCTCCCCAAGTGAACTCTGCAGCATCTGTGTACCAGCAGGGCTGGACAAGTTCCAGCAGGCTTTGTTGAGACTTCCCCTAGTCCATAGTTCAGCCTGATCCACCCTCCCCCAGCAGGGATTTCTTTCAGCACTAAACACTCCTTGTTTCTTTTTTCCCTCCCTCCCCTGGGCCTTGGCTCAGAACCGGAGCTCCCCAACCTCTATGCTCCCTTTGTCTTGGTCTGAAAGGCTTTTCCTGTGTCGCGTCCTGCCAAACACAGCAAAGGTCTTCCCCTCTCCGGCAGCAGAACTGCTGAAGTGCTGACTGACCTGGGGGCAACAGCGGAGGGCCCCTGCCTCTTCCTTTGCCCTGGGAGAGCTGGGCATTGCTTACATCCTCCCAGAGGCGCAAGATGATTTTTGCTCTGTCCCAGTGCCACAAAGTAATTGTGAGGTTTTTAATGTAGAGTGCCCTTTCCTAAAGAGAGGAGAGCTTATGGCTTTGCTACTTCAGCTGGTGCTGCACGGAAGCTTTGCTGGGAGAAACGTAAGCGTCCTAGGCACAACTCTGCCCTTGATTTTATTTATTACTCTCAAGGGTCAGGTACAGTCCCATTTTTTCTAGCTCTGACTTCCTCTTACACCTCTCCACGGGGAACAGAGCTGTTGTGACAGGGCTGAGGTTGGGGAATTAGTTCTCATGTAAAGGCTTAGTGTCTCGGTCATCAAGCTTTAGCAAAGCAAATTCTGCTGAGCGCAGCTGGAAGGACTTCTACCAGCTACAGACTGCGTATCTGCTCCTTCTGGCCACATGACGGGCTGCAGCACCCCTCTGAGCCAGGAAATCAACCTTCCAGATGAACCTTACGATCCTGCTGCATACCCCACGGTGCCTTGGACCCCGCTCTGGAGATAGGATGGTTCGGCTCACTAAAGGAAGGAAATTCCCAAGCTCACCCAAAAGGCCAAAATGTTGGAAAATATTGAGGGTAGAGGGATTCATTGGGCAGAGAACAGGGACCAATGCTGCTCAGAGTAAAAATTAACTCCTCTGCACTGAATGATGTGGCCCAGGCAAGGGAGAACAAAGTTGACATTGTAGTAACCAGGCCTCAGCGGCAGAAAAAGAACTGAAGCACGAAGTCAAGGGTCAGAAAAACAGGGTTCAGCCCTGTAGGGTTCACAGATATTCATCCTCCATACTGAAAGTTCAGCTGGAAACCTCCACTTCTTCTTGAGTTCTTGGCATCTCACACATCTCATCGCAACCTACTCAGTTCAGAACTGCAGGTAGAAGAGAAGCACGGAGCACTAAACTGTGAATAATTGTGGTGAACACAAGCAAAGATTAAAGCCTGGGAGGCCAAATGCCACACAGCATCTCGACTTCTGAGAAGCCTTTTCCCATCCCATTAACATACATATCAGCTTGGAGATTTCCAGTGTCCCAGTCCTGTTTACCAGTTTGGCATTGTCCCCCAGTTTTATGCCTTAACTCAAATTATGCCTCTGAATTCAGATGAGTCAGTGGTACATCAAGAGCTCACGTTATTCCGAACTCCTAAACTGAATCTGGCAGAACTGGTTTTATTACACCCTTTGAACACTTCAGGCAGGCGTCTTTCTACAAATATCAGCTTGTGGCCTTCTCCTCCTCCAGCCTTCAGGTAGGCTGTTCTCTGCAAATCTGGGAGCACCATCTGATGTGCCAGTCTGCAGAGGGAAAGTTTGCAGTATGGTCCGAAAGATGCCTTTTCATTTGGGATGAACATTAGACAACTGCCCTTACTTTTGGAATTCTGGGATATATTTTGAGAAGTAAAGTGAAATAAAACACCCTAGAAGTTTAAACTGGGGAGGTTTTTTATTAAATTTCCAGGGGATCAAAGGAAGAAAAAGAAGAGGAGAAGAAGGGAAGGGAAGGGAAGGGAAGGGAAGGGGAAAAGGGGCCTCTCGCTATGTCAGTGCTATCACAGGGGCTGTTTCCTACATCCTGGGGCGAGGTCACAGTGCGGGGACAAATCCATACTTCCTGCCAAAAACTGGGTTTATCAGAGAGAACAAAGGGGTGATATTCTGAAGAGAAACTGAGCTGTGGGAAACAGTGTTGTTTCAAGGAGCTAGAACGGAACAGGAACAACCGACATGCTTAAGTAGCTGTTTTTCAAAATAGTTATGGAGATTTCTGCATTACCCTAACATTGAAATTGTAGCAGGACCATGCTGAGCTTTAAGCTGCTATTCTTCTCAAGTGCATGGGCATAAAACGGCCTCAAAGCAAGCCCCAAGCGTGTATACTCGCACAACCTATCTTCTTTTGCCTTCAGCTGCACCCTATGTCCATGGACATACTTTAGCAATACGTGCAGACCACGTCTCCAAAATCTACACACGTAGTACACTGTATTTTTGCCAGATGGTCAGAGATTTAGCAGACAAAACACACAGACCAGTCTTCTCTATGTCCTATTAAATGAAGACTGGCAAAGCTGTTTGGATGCTGAGACAGAACTACAAGCTGCACGTCTGCATCTCTGCGCGCGGATGCATGCACATGCAGGCCACACAGCTATATTTTTATTCCCATAAAATATCCTTTTACCTTATCAACAGGCAGATGTACCCAACCCTTGGGAGCACTGCATGTGCACATATGGATTTACACACATGTTGACACGTGCTGTTTCTATTAGCAGTAGCACTTAATAAAGAGTATGGAAATTATTAAGCCCTGCTCTAGTGTGATGAAGCAGACTGGGTATGCAGAGAACAGATTATCTCACTCTGATATTATATAATCTGTTTAGACTGTGCCACTTTATGCTTATTTAAGGAATGAATGAGCACTTCACTCTGGGATGTGCCACCCATGAGTTCTGACATCATCCCGTTAATCCACTGTAATGAGTACACTGCTTGGCTTTTTAGCCATCCCCTCGCTATATCCACTTAAACTTCTGTACCGGAACGATTAGACCATGTGCACGCACGTGGGCTACTCCACAGAGCACCAAGTGATGGTTCACTAGATCAGAGCGACAGAACGTTCTCTGTCTCCCTCAGGAAAAAACCTGGCACATCTGCAGAGCAAACCTCTCCTGCAGATCAGGTGAAGCAAGACAAGAACATAAGTGTGTAGGGGCACACTCTGCTGTAAATGTACCAGTTACGTTTGGTTAACCTCGTATTCGGTACGGGGCTGTTGGGAACACACATACAACCTTTCCACCATTTTTTTTCTGGTCCTTCCTTCCTTTCTGAACTGAATTCCCATCTTGACAAAATGAGAGGTCAGAGGAAACAACATGCAAAAGTGAACAGATGTGTAGATGGAACGCTTTAAAACAAACGCTCTCCAGTGAGCCACAACCCCAAGCAGCTCTCCGAGTGAAAAGAATGGAACAGCTTGCCAAGAGGTTTGTGTAGGGGCAATTATCTTGCCTCATTTTCTTCTTTCAGGAGCCGCGGCGCAGAGGCGTAATCAGCTCCTGCAGCAACATGTGTGGCTTGCTTACTACTCCTTTGACCTTTGGTGATGTCTTCTCACCTAGTTTGTCAGGGCAGATAGGTGCCTGCCTGGCAAAGCCAGTTTCTTCACCACCAGGCATGTGCAGGAAGAAACACATGAAGACACTTCTCTAAGCCTTCTAGAGGAACCGAGTCTCCAGCATACCCTGTTCTCTTTTTTAACCCACTGCAACAGAAGTAGAAACTCTTTTCCCTTTCTAGCAGGTCACACAGCAACAGGCAGAATGTTAAGCGTGATGCTTTTTCCCTGTAGGTGCCTGGCCAGCCGTGAGGGGTGTTGTGACTGCAGTCGTGGGCAGCTCCTTCTGGGCTGAGGGCCAGGCTGGCTGCAGCGAGGCATGGATGCAGTGGAGTCGCAGGAAATCAGCCTCCACCCTCCTTGCAGCCCAGAGGAATAATTGCCCATTATCCCAGCACTGCTCTGTATCCTGGCAGTTACATCCCAGCTGCTGTGTTCTGAGCAGCAGAGATGCAATTTGCCTGGAAGACAGACACAGCTCCCTGGGGCTGCAGCTCAGCCACGAGGTCCAGCCCCTTGGTCTGGGACCGAGGCGCTCGGCTCCCTGGAGCTCCAGCACACCCCATGCAGAGAATTCTGCAGCTCAAACTCCTTGTCTTGCCCATTCCAAGATCTTAGCAGAGCAGGCTCTGAAGTGCCTCAGAAAGATGAAGCAGCAATTAGAAAGCTACCGGCAAGTTAAATTCTCAGCCTCCCACACTGGCCACGATGCTTGCTTCCCCCACAAGTCTGCAACTGTTGGTCAAAGAGGGAAAAAATTCTGCTTGTGGTTCCCCTTCCTCTCCCCACAGGAAAAGTTAACATGTTAGCGTGGAGCTGAATCCACTTTCTTTTTTTTTTTTCCCCCCACTTTCTTTCCTCCAGCCTCATTTTTAAAGCAAGCTTTGCATTAGACAGGAACCACATTAATTACGGTAAGAGCCAACAATTTGTGTGTGTGACAAACACTTGGGAAATCGCAGTTGGGAATGACTGCAAATGTCTGAAATCAGAGTACAGCCCTGGTGTAGAGGAGAAGTGCAAGCAAACAAGCAAGCAAGTACTCTTGGCTCCAAGGAAACCTTCTGTTGTGTCCTCAAAATTCAACCAAACTTGGATTCCAGGTCTGTTTCTAGAGCTCTTTTCTTTATCGCAGATAACTGAACTCACAAAGCTTGCAGTAGCCTGGGTTTTTTAAGCAAAGCCAGTGCTTAGAAAGCCAGAAAAACTCATGGTTCCACTGGCCTTTCTGCTGAAAAAAAAAAAAAATCTAATACTGTGGCTAAAATTTCAAAGTGTTACGAAATCAGGTTTCAGAAAAGCTTGGGATTCCAAACCTCCTGTGTTTGATTTTCACTCCTCCCACCCCGGCTCTTCCACTGGCCTTTGAGAACCGAGCAGCTCAGAGTCGAGGCTTTACGGGGTTAGCTTCAAGTAGCTTTTAGGTGCAGGAATTAACATAAACTTATTTTGCAATGGCTACAGGAAACTGTGAGGTGGTGGGGAAACGGGCTGTCTCACCAGCCGCATGAATCTCAGCAGGGGCTGGGCACACATATTTGTGAAACAGCACGGACGAAGCGCAGGGACAGCTGCATCGACCCAAAGTCACTCCTGTAGCTCTGATTACAGGTCTCAGCCTTCACACTGTTCCTCACCTCCAGTAATGCAGCGCACACACTTTCCATCCTGAATTCTTCTGTTACCCTGTTGAGCACTAATATCAAACTGAAAGCCTTCGGCCTCCTTGTATCCACCAGTGTCAGTGACTGCAGGATATGTGCCCTAAAAATCAGAAAACGCTGCTTAACTGGAGAGAGGGACTTGCAAGATCCCCCCGCGTGTATTTAACAAACTCGGGAGTTGTAGCAGAATTTACAACGCCCTGATCTGCGCACCAGGGGATGAGACAGTGCTTTATGCCTTATCCAGCGATTACAGGGCAAAGCTGAACCACCCTCCTGACAGTGCAAAACTTTGCAAAAGCAGCCAGATGACCAGAGGCTACGTCACCGATAAGATCGGTAACACGCGAGCAGCTCCCATGTCAGGATGTCTGGCAGAGGGGACGCCAGCCAGAGAAAGCCCCCAGGCACGCCGGCCAAAGGATTCTCGGCACGCCGCTGCATCCCTTCCTCCTGACCAGACTGGAGAGCAGCTTTGATGGTGCCACTAAGATCAAAAAAAAATCATAAACAAACAAACAAACAAAACCCAGCTCGACTCCAGGAGTCTGCACTGCCTTCCCGTCTCTGGGAGGCTACAAAACTAGCAACTAGCAAAACCCTGATCCTGGTTCCGTCAGAGGCGTTCGGCCATCCTAACAGGACAAGGCTTACGGTTCCTTGCGGCGTCGCGCTCCAGAAAGCTTTGGGGGAAAGACTCACACCCTCAGCATGCGACAGCCAGAGCTTTCACACTTTGCAAAACTTCTCCTGCAAAATCGTTTCGGGTTGAACAGCTTTCTCCTTACACTCATCTCACGGCTACCAAAAGGAGAGCCACAGAGAGAGAGAAATGTCAGAAGACCATCCCTGACAACACAGATTATTTTCATGTCTGTGCAGCCACACACATCCAGCAGAAAGACAACAGGGAGGAACAGCTACAGAAAACAAAAGCAAGCAACTTCCAACTCAGAAACTCATTTGTTAGACAACTGGAAACATGTCAAAGTTTGCAGATGCTCTTATAGGGCACATGCTATTACAAAGCAAAGCGTCTTACAGGAGTGTTATTCCGGTAACAAAGTCAATCACTGAATTATGAAATACCAAAATTTCCCTTGCACGCGTGCTACGCCATGAAACTTCTGAGCTATAGCTCCCACAAGCAGCCTAAGAGACTGTATTTCTGAGTTTAATTTCATTCGCTGCAAACTCACAGCTTCGAAGTCTGGGAAGATATATCTTGGGGGGAAAAAAAAATAAATCCTTTTCTGATTGGAAGAGTTGGGATAGATCAGAGGGGTTTTAGCTTCAGAACCTTGGCCCTTCGGGATACCCTGCTTACACAGTTCACAATTCAAAGTTACTAAGGAAACTGTTTGCCAAAAATTTGCTGTAAAATACCATCCATGAAGCCAAGCCAGAGATCTCAAGTCAGTTGTCACCCGGTCAGTTTTCTCACACCGGGGGATTTTCCCTGACTGCACACTGAATAAAGACCCTTTTCCAAAAATACTTCAGGATTCACATGGTACTTTTGATTACAGATTAAGGAACTTCTGCTTCCATATACTGCTATGACACCATCTATAGAGAAAAAAGAAGTCCCCGCGCCATGCGAGGGTCCTTGCTCCAGCACAACCCCAGTAAAGACCAGATTTGGTCCTGTGTTACTGACTTGGGGTCACCTCAAAATGATGCTGAAGAAGGGAGGCTGGAAGCCAGGAGAGGAAACAAGGCCTCGTTGTGTTCAGAAAGCACCACGCTGGTCTACAGGTATTCAGGGGCTGGATGGGCAGGATGGACTGCTGTCACTGGGAGAGCACCTCACAGCTTGTACCGTGAGAGGAAGTAACCACACAGCGACATTTTTGCTTTGACCTCTCCCTTTATACGCTTCAGACTCTTTGACTTTAGAAGTGCAATGATAAAGATCTAAGAAATAGAATAAACAGATAAAGACAGGCATTATGATTGACACAGATAATATCAAGCTGCTTCTGTGATAATATCTTCTCTCTCGTGCAACTAAACCAGCAGGGGATGGCAACTGTACTCATTAGTCTGATTCAAAAAGAAGCTCTCTGTGTGGGTGTATCTTCACACAACTGCAATAATTATCGGGCATCTCGCTTATATAAGAAATCTTGTGTAACAAAAACCACTTTCAAATCAATGCATGTGCTCTTTTTGTTAAGCTGATTTAGTTAAACAGATGAAGATTCCTTCCTGGCCATTCTGGGTGTAACTGAAGTTTGCTTTTAAGTAAGTTAAGCTAGCAAGTTTGGCTCCCCTCAAACTGCGCGTCAGTGGTGTGCAGTGAAAATCGACACAAATCACACAGAAGTCACTGAAGTTTGGGTGGGTTTTGTTCTGCGGAGGCCTTCATTAACACACAGCATGGATCCACCGAAACTGGTTATGCCAGCTTTAAACTCGTCCAATTCAACCTGTTATCAGACTTAGCAAGATCAGTTTGGCTATGGTTGTAATTCTTCCCATTCTGTTTGAAACGCCCTGGTAAGAGGTAGAAAGTATCTCCTAAATGTACTTGTTTTTCCACTTTCTTTTCCTCTGGCAAACGACAATATTTCTTCTTGCATCTCTCAGGGAGCTAAAATTACACGCCTGCATTTTTTTCCCTCTGCCTAATGAGAGCCACAATAACGCGTAGACAGTGCTGCACGCTGCTAGAACAAACATCTCTGCCCACGTCCCTGGGTCACTGCCCGATGACAGCGCTGCTCCCGGGACTCCTGCGAGTTTTGGAACGACTGCCTTAGAGCCAGCCCAGGGGCCGCGAGGCGTGGCAGAGGTGAAAACCAGCACCCCTCAGATCTGGGTGCGTACGTGGGCTCGTGCAGCTCAGTTGTAGGTCTCCCTGGCCCGCTGAGCAGCGCCTCGGTTGCCCGGGGCTTGGCTGTGGAGGGAGGGATGCTGTCTGCGAGCTGTCTGTTCCCTTAGGTCATGGTAGCTGCAAGGGCTCCTCCTGAGAAGGTTCCAGCATCTGAGTCACCATGCTACAGGTCCGAGCAGAGCAGCTCCTGGCTCGCTCTGCAGTGGGTAACCCTGACCTCATGACGAGTCTGATTAATAAGGTTAGTTACTAGCAACAACAGCAACAATAGCAATGTTAGTTAAGGAAACAACCGCCTATTTCCCTCCCTTGTGGGAATTACCACAGAGGCATTTGGGGTTTGCTGTGACCCACAAGAGTGCTGCAACCAGCTCCAACCTCTGCAATTTGTTCCTACCTTTCCCTTGTCCTCCTGACTGTTCCTAGAGGCATTTACAACCAGTAACAATGTCCCTACTCATCCCTGGGTTCCAAGAGAATTAGAAATGTTGTGACCAGCAGAAGAAGGGAGGTGATTGTCCCCCTGTGCTGGTGAGGCCACACCTTGAGTATTGTGTTCAGTTTTGATCACCTCAGTACAGGAGAGATCTCGAGGTGTTGGAGCGCG
>NW_009719236.1:0-2781 GCF_000703405.1 Apaloderma vittatum | reverse complement strand
AAGAGTGGTCAGACCCTGGAACAGACTGCCTAGGGAGGGGGTTGAGTCCTCATCCCTCAATGTGTTCAAATGTCGCTTAGATGGGGTGTTGGGGTGAGTGACCTTGTAGTGTAGGGTTAATGGTTGGACTCGATGATCCCAAGGGTCTTTTCCAATCTGAATTGTTCTATGGTTCTATGATTCTATTCCCTGAGCAAGGAGGGCATAAAAGCAGGGGGTGAGCCCTGGGAGCTGGCAGATTGCCCCAAGACTTCCATTCTGGGAGCAGCCCCGCTGCTGAACAGCTCTCCAAGGGTAAGAGCAGCGGTGGGTTCTCTGCATCGCTCCAGACCACCAGCTCCCGTGACCGCGTGGAACAAGTCAGAAGCGCGTTCCTAGATTTCCCAGAGTGGCTACGCAGGAGGCTCTGCACGTCACGGACATGAAAGTCACAATATCTACTGGGGTTGCATTCAAATGTGCTAGGAACTGGTCTTTCAAGGTAATTATACTTGTTTACTGGAAGTGAATATACATGTCTCTACAAGGTGCCTTACAGGAATAAGGCTAATCTAACCATCTAAAGATTAGACATAATTTAAGTAAAGAAATTATTTGTAAATAAAAAGTTTTGGTTGTAGCAACTTGTCCCTATGAAGTAGGAAGCAATGATGGGTTGAGTGTGTATTGAGTATTGATTTGGACTGGCTTTACATGAAGCTGGATTTGATTGTTAAAGTAGACGAGTTTGGTAGCCTCGTTATGAGATGATTAATACGGTGTTTGTTTACGCCTGTGCAGGATTTTTGGGGGGAGGTTTATTTTTTCCTCCCTGTGTATAACAAACAGAAAACAATTTCATTATCTCGAAAGCTCACTGTTGAGGAGAATAAACCAATTGTAAAAGAAGCCAGAGCCCTCCGCTGGGAAGGGCAAAGGGGCTCTGCAGCAGCGGGTGCCAGCAGGAAAGGGAGGCTGATTCCGAGCTAAGGGACTGGGGTGAGAAATCTGAATTACATTTTGTAGGTATTTCCTACAGCAAGGGACTTTACCTACTGCTGTCTCAGCGTCTGTTGAGAAAGTGGATTATAGGCTATGTTCTCTCACCTCATTTTTACCTACATCTTTGTATATAGTTTAGTTTTTATAGTTGTACAATTTTAGGGATATGTCAGTAAGCATCTCTGCCATGAATCTAAGCATTCTCTTGTGTTACAAACAAATAATTATAATGGAGGAACTAATTAAAGAGTTGAGAGGAAGAGAAGTATACAAGGAGGCTAAAATCTGTGCCCTTTGAGGAAGTCTGAAGAAGTCTATTGTGGGTTTCTTTTTTTTTTTTTTGCCATAGGCCTGCAGACATTGGTATTTTTTCCACTGTTTGAGGGGTTCATAGCTTATATATTCCCCTACTACCTACATTTCAGTCCTTCTGAAATATCCAGGCTTATTTCTCTAGTCTAATCTCTTGTTCTCCCTGTAACAGGCAGACTGTGTCTGGCCATTTGGGAAATAGTTCATAATTCCGTGCTTAAATAAGTGGCTTTTGATAAAGGTCCAACACAGTGCTCTGAGAGCTGTTTTGTCTTTACGGATGGAGCAGACAGAGCAGAATGATGTTGCCTGCATACTAAGAAACTTGGCCTGAAGCCCACACACACCAAAGGCAAAATAAATAAATAAACATATCAATCAATCTTGACGTCACCAGGAAAAGGGTCACTGCCATGTGGAACAAGACATCTGGACAGTGAAGTCACTGCTCTGGAAGGATGCCACCAAACAGTTCACATGCTCTGCAGCACAATAGGATAAAATGACAGAAAAAAGGTGGGGGTGAATAAATTCTAATTGATGCTGAGTGAGCAGAGGTTTAAAGAAGGAGCTTCTTACCTTCTGCAAACCTCCCCGTGCATCTAACTTTTTTCTGATGAAAAATTGCCATGATTCCAACACCGACCAGACACACAAACGAGACCAGCCTGTCATCTCACATGACACTGCCCATTACACTTTCAGAACCAGCTTTGGAGCAAGAAAGAGCAGGATCCTACCATGCAACTAAAATTAAAACATGCGGAGGACCCTTTCCACAGCCCTACATACTCCCACGTGCAGGGATAAAGAAGATGCACTTGCCTACGTATTTGTGTTACCTGTAGCTGTACAGAACCACGCACGGACATACGTAAAATGGCAATTATTCCAAGCAGCCACAGCAACAGACCACGGCAGCCTTTTGTATGAATTCTGCATGCCAAGAAATTATTTTTAAATACGCTCAAAGGAAAAAATGCAAACTGCTCCATTTAATAAACAGAAATGTTTCTAGAAGGAGCAACAAGAAACGTCTGCGGGGAAGGAGAGCCCCCTCGACAACTCTTCCCTCCGTACACCCAGCCAAGCAACTTGCTTCTGCAGGCTATTGTCTTTCTTTCCCTCTGTCCCCATCCAGGCACAGTATTGAAAGCAGCAGGAGGTTGTTAGCTATGGAAGCTCTGATCTGCCCTTCATAGCATCAGGACATCCTAACCCATCCGGACACCTCGCCAGGATGCTCCTGGCACAATGGAGCATCTTGTACCCCGAGCAGGGAGGCTCCTCTCCAGCCCTGGGCATTTCTGAAATGGCCTGGTTTAAATGCAATAGAGCCAAGACGGAGTCTTTTGTTGTCATAGCCCAGATTCCTTCAAGACCGCTAAAAGAAAAAAACAGAAAAAAAAAAAATCCACCCTCCTCGAGATGGGAATGCGACTGCATGGAAAAATGACCCTATTTCTTCGCAGCGGCTCCTCGGGCGGT
>NW_009719235.1:0-244 GCF_000703405.1 Apaloderma vittatum | reverse complement strand
CTCGGCGTTCTCGAAGTAGTCACCGAGCAGAGCCGTCAGCCGGGCGCTCCTCTCCTCCTCCTCCTCTTCCGGGTGAGGGTCGCAGGTCTGGAAAGCCACGCTGTGCCCCGGCGTCAAGCTCCCCAGTATGGAAACGAGGCCCAAACTGGGAGAGACTGGGAGGGGAAGGGGGTGTTTTCTCACCTCTGGAAGGCCCGGAAGCAGGCACGGAGCTGCCCGAGCGCCGTCTTCTCCCTGGTCACCA
>NW_009719234.1:0-1110 GCF_000703405.1 Apaloderma vittatum | reverse complement strand
AGCAGAGGTCGCCGAGCCGCCTGCGCGCCCCTGCGCGGGGAGAAGCCGGCCGGGGAGCGGGTTACCGGGAGGCAGGACGGTTCCCCGCGGAGAGTGATCCCTCTCCACGACGGTGCAGTCGCCGCGGACCCGGGCGAGAGGCACGCAGGGGCGGCACCGCGGGCAGAGTGAATTTAAGCGAAATTGGATATTATTGAAGGTTTGCCCCAAACACATGCCGGACTGTCTGAAGCTGCCAGCATCAGCAGTAACTCCTGATAATTGCTTTTAAGTTTGCTCATCTAACAGAGTTTACTCATCTTACAGAGAATTATAAACTATACGTATACCTAGACATATATATATACACACACCCCCACATACATGTATATTGCTAATTCCATGAGTGTAGAAGTGATTACCTAGCAGAGTTGCATTTCCTACCGTTTATTTAAACGTCGAATATGTAAAATAACTGTGTGTGTGTTTACAGCCGTATCTTTACCTCCTGATATTATCTAGAGATCATTTCAAGACAGCTTAGTTATCTCTACGAGTGGCAACACTGAGTCCCGTTTCTTACTTGAAATAAAGCTGAAAGGTGTGTTTGGTCCCTCAGCTTCGGAAAGGAAAACATCTTGCACTTTGAGTTAGGACTCTGAGAGGTCTGTTGTTTACTGGCTGTATCATCAGCATATGTGAGTTTCAGAACTTTTTCTTTCAACTTTTTCATTGCAACTAGATTTCCCCGCGGGAAGATATTCCGAGTGAATCCTGCTTTGGGTTTTTTTTACCCGAAGTCAGTTGCCTTTTAAAACTTAGGACTTTGAAAAATTCTATTTTCCTGATGAGTAGTGATTGGAGGGCACTCATACACTACGTTGATGAGGGCGGTGTAACAGCCCGTGTTGAACAGCATGCAAAAGTGGGATCTAAGCAAACTCAGAGGGGACGTTTAAGATAGGGAGGGGGAGATTCAGAATGGTTTGAAGGGAACACTCGGGAGAGTGTACAGATGCGCGCTCAGACTAAGGGAAAGGCACCGTGCAGCCTAGGCGGAGCCTGCCCTTTGAAAAACATACACAAAGAAAATCCGTGCCCACGGGAAAGCTTGGTTTGGGAACCTTTCAC
>NW_009719233.1:0-6448 GCF_000703405.1 Apaloderma vittatum | reverse complement strand
GTTGAGGTGGAACTTCCTCTGCTCTAACTTACACCAATTATCCCTTTTCCTATTACTGGACACCACCAAAAAGAGACTCCTCCTCTTGACCCCCACCCCTCAGATATTTCTGTACGTCAATAAATCCCCTCTCAGCTGTCTCCTCTCAAGGCTGAACAGCCCCAGGTCTCTCAGTCTCTCTTCCCAGCAGAGATGTTCAGTCCCTTGATCCCCCTCGTAGCTCTCCCTTGGACTCTCTCCAGTAGGTCCCTGTCTCTCTGGAACCGGGGAGCCCCAAACTGGACACAGCATTCCAGGGGTGGTCTCCCCAGGGCAGAGCAGAGGGGTAGGAGAACCTCTCCAGCCCTGCTGGACACACTTTTCTTAATGCCCGCCAGGATCCCATTCGCCTCTTGGCCACAAGGGCACGGTGCTGGCCCAGGGACAACTTACTGTCCACTAGGACCCCACGGTCTTTCTGCACGGGGCTGCTTACCAGCAAGGAGACCCCTAATATGTGCTGGTGTCTGGTGTTACTCCTCCCCAGATGCAGGACTCTACACTTATCCTCTTTGAACTTCATGAGGTTCACACTGTCCAAGCATACATAGGGGCAGAAACTGCAGGGCAGGACACAGTACAAGGCTTAAAAAAAAAAACCCCAAACAGCCTGTGAGCAGTTTAAAGAGGGCAGACATTTAGAAGCAGTCTTCCCAAAAGCCTTCACCAGCCTGTGTATCTGTGTAGACACCTATCCCTTGACAGCCAAGAATTAATCTGTCATGAGGACAGCTAAGACAGGGATTTTTTTGAGAAAGAGCATGCTGAGGTCCATCCTCAGGAAGACATCTTGGCATCATGACACAGATTCAATGAGTTATTACACAGGGTAAATAAGGGGACAGGATGGGAGTTGGATTCACATGAGTAATTAGTCGTTACCTCAAAGACAATGAAGTATTGAGGACATCACCTCCCACTGATTTCAAACAAGTCTGAGGTAGCATTCGTCTCCTTCAAGCACTACCTGTCTAGAAGTTTGATGTTGACATCGGAGCAAGATGGGAACTCTATAAGCCAGTGATGTCTCTAAAGAGAACTCCTCTGATCTGTCTTAGACACGTATCCTACTGTGGAGTGAACTGTTTTCTGAAAGCATCCATTTCTGCCCAGAGCCTGTAGGGGAATGATGACCTCTGTCTCACTTTTAGCTGTCGTAAAGATCTCAATGCCTAAATGGACCTGTGAATCTTGCCAAATCCTTCTCTCAAGCCCATGGGATGCAAAGGAACCTGTAGATCTTGGGCCTGGCTTCATCCTGTCACATGAAGATCTTAGTCTGGAGGTTTTTCCTTTCTCTCTGCACGGAAAAAGTCAACTCCAGGTGGTAATTCAAGGACCCCATCTCTTTTGGTCTTTCCGTTGACCAAAGGGAACTGACAGTGGTGGAAATGGTCCAGCAGGTGTTATAGTTTCAGCCTGATCTATCTGAGAGAGAAGAGATTCTTGCAGGGGGACACAGGCTCCTCATTAAACTTCTTACATCCTTTGATTCCTCAGCTCTGTAACATGACAAGTCATCTCTATGACTTCCAAAATACCATGAGGTTTTCTTTGAGGTTCCTGCTCCCTGACTAAGAGAGAAGATCACCTTGGGCTTGTGTCAGCTGCTTTTGCTCTGAAATCATAACTAGAAGCTGTGATCATGTTGCATCCTCTTTCTTTTTTTTGAAAGCAAATCTATAAATCAGGAAAGGAACACTTAGTGCTGGGTGCTGGCTTGCTTGAATCTTTTGTGAATCATTACAGACCACCTTGACCTGCTGAGGCTTTGTAACGAGGGACAGACTGCCTCCTCTTGTGGGGTTTTGGATACCTGCCAAGACCCAAGCTGAGCACACTGAGGAGTTCAAATGTGGTAGAGAAGGTTAAAAGATGATCATGTCCTAGTGGAGAAAGATATACAATGGCAGAAGGTACCTGATATTTCAGATACTGCTTCATGTGAGAGGAAGAAACCCCTAACGGCAGTGAAAACTAAGAAGGTAGTGAGTAGTAATTATGCACTTAATTATTCCTTTAATGGAAAGCATAATTCAATCAATGGAACTCCATTAAACAAATACAGATTCTCCAGCCAAGAGGTTTTATCCTGGAGATGAAAGAGGATGCAAGAATCTCCCTCATTCCCATTCAGTTACCACCACATGGCAGGACATATGGTGCTTGTCGTATGATGGGACATTAGTTATGGGGCGTTCAGCTGCTAGCCAAAACATGGCCTTGCTTATGTTCTCTAAATCAGGACCAGATGCCGTTTTTCTGAAGATATGCTGTGGCCCAACTCCAAGTTACGGAGTTGGATATCAAAGTGTCACGGAATAACTCAGGGTGGAAGGGACTTCAGAAGGTCTCTTCTCCAATCTCCTGCTCAAAGCAAGGTCACTTTTGAGGTAGGACTGGGTTACTCGTGGCTTTGTAGAGCTGGGTCTTGAAAACCTCTGGTGATGGAGATTGCGGAACTTCTCTTGGAAACGTTTCCTTACTTGACTGGTATATAGAAAAGTGCAGGGTGAAATCCAAAGGGTTTTTTCCTTCTACCTCCCTGAATCCCAGCTTTGCTCAAATAAGTCTTCTAAATCTGGTCCACACCTAGCAATATCAGCTTCCTACCCAGAATGTGGCTCTTTGTGAGTCTTACCGTGTTTGCCATCAGGTTGTTTATCTGTTGTCTCGGCGGTGCCTCCCTGACCTTAAAATTAATTCCACGCAATGCCTTTGGTGAATACTTGAAGATCCCAATAGATGTCACCATAGTTAACAAGGTCATGTCTGTTCAGAGATCTGCAACTTGTTTGACCTGAGCTTGAGAAACCACACTGGAAAAGATGATGGAAGTCTAGTTGTCAGAAATGGACAACAGCCTTCAGAGTGATACAAGTGAGAAAATGCCATTTATTGTTGCCTCTGGCTGCAGAGAAGAGGTGTGAGCCCTTTCTCTTTACTAGAAAAGTCATCAAGCTGAGATGGTCATCCCAAACTCCTTTCTAGCTGAGAAGTAAGCGGGAAGATGATGCAGCTGGATGGTCTTGGACACTCATTGCAGGGTGGCACAGATTGTAGCTTAACCTCCACTGGTGATGTCAACTGGACTCCTTGACGAGGACACTCCAGGGTAACTGGTTCAGAGGCTGGTGTGTATCATGTATACACCTCTGTTTAGTCAGTGGAGACCAGCTTGAGACCAACCAAAGACCAAAAAAAAAGCCTTTGGGGCAAGAATTCATCACTCTCCAATTCTAAATTTTAAGGACATGTTCCAATGAAGATGAGGTTTCAAGCACTCTTATTTTTTCTGCACAAAACTTCTCAAAATTCCCACTCATCTCACACTTTGCAGACCAGCAAAACATCTGGGAGTTACTACAGCCAGGCTCATGCCCCAGAGACCTGCCTTTGGCAAGGTGTGGAAGTGCACCTTCAAGACCTCCACCAGTGAAACTCCTGTTGTGAATGCAAAAACACAGGAAGCAAAGAGCTTTTGTTGTCTATTTATGTCTT
The DNA here is from genome assembly GCF_000703405.1 of Apaloderma vittatum. Lineage (NCBI taxonomy): Eukaryota > Metazoa > Chordata > Aves > Trogoniformes > Trogonidae > Apaloderma > Apaloderma vittatum. The sequence continues at coordinate 2,908 of NW_009719233.1, read as the reverse complement.
CTCAGGAAGGTGACATAGCATTTCTGCCAGCTGTTTTTTTGTCATTATTCATGGCTCCTTGTCTCCATTGAGGCAGAGGCTCTGGAGAAATCCAGCTCATCATACGAAACCATGCATGCATCATACATGCCAATGTTTATGGGTGTCTACTTACTTTCAAGAAGCCCAAATATATTTTCCTTTTCTAGGAGGACACTAGTGATATCAACCCAAACAATTTTTCCTGTCAATGTCTAAGCCACCGTAGGAGGATTTGGTGGAATGCAAAGCTCTGTAATGAAGATTTCACAATACTTACTAACACTAGTAATATCAAGGCAATCTGAAGCACCAGTTGTGGACCACAGCTCCATCTCTTTAAATATTATCCTTATACCAGCTTGAGAGAAAATGACAGCCAAATGATGGTTGGCTGAGTTGCCTGGCCAGCAAATCGTGAGCCCTTTGTAGACCCTGCAGGCAGTGACGACATTTAAAAGTTTCAAAGGTGAAAAACAAAGCAGATAGGGAGGGTGAATATGAGGAATATTAATGCCGTAACATTTCTGCTCTTCTCAAGAGCAAAGAACATGAGAGGATGGCACAAAGAGATCCAAACTCTTGATCGGTCTCCTCTGAACTGAGTGTCCCAAGGATAATTCTCATGCATCTAGATCTGCCTTGCTCTGCTGACTGATCCCAGCAGCACTCTGCTTAAAATAAATTTCTTTAAGATTTCTTTAACTGCCGTTAGATCCTCATTAAGATCCCAGGGGGCTGAGGCTGAAGGATGGCACCTACTCACTTGTTCCCTGCTGCTGCCATGACAGGTTTTAAATGACAAACTGTTACAGATTTTTAACCAGAAAAAGGAAAACATGGCACATCCACATTTTGCAACTATTGGGAGTTTATTGTCATAATGAGGGACAATGCGTTTAGTTGCCACTGGGGATCAGAGAATCATACAATCACAGGATCACAGAATTATAGAATGGTTTGGAAGGGTTGGAAGGGACCTTGAAGATTGTTTAGTTCCAATATCCCATCTTTGGGAGATTGTTTTGAACTGACAGACTGCATCCTGGTTCATCTGGGGCTGATTTTCTTAGTGGCAAAGGCACTCTATCCTGCCTGGGAAGTGTAAATTATTGTCATCTCTGCTATAAAGGTATTTCACAAGCATAGGGAAGGTTTAAATATCTGCCTACCTAAAGAAAAGAGAGGATTGGTGAGAAATTGTACTTGAAAGCCTACATACCCTGGTGTTTGTATATGGGCATGTAGACTTCGTCCAACTTCATGTTTATGCTTTCTAGCATAAACACAAAGTTCAATGGTGTCAGGATTAGGGCTTCTGGCTGCTAGAAAAAAAAAAAAGATTGGAAAAGGGAGAAACACAGAAGGAAAAGGCTTGAAAACCAGCCTAAATAGGAGTGCTTTTGAGAGCAACTCTAGCACTGCCTAGCTTTGCGCCCAGCTGGTTAACCAACACAAAGTCGTTGCAATGATGAAGCCATCCACTTGGCTTCCTGGCCCAGAAGGTCCAGGCAAATTCTTCTTTTCTCCATAGTCTTCATCCAGCCCCACTTTCTCCTCCAAAAGCCATGGGGATGAAGGTTCCAAATGAAGAGCAAGAGAAAGGACTGACAATGGCAAGTTCAGATCATGGCTTTCTTGTTGAGGACATAGGTGGTGTTCAATCCATCCTGCGTGACCGTGCTCATCAATATCTCTTTTCATCCTGGTCTGGAAAGCCGTGGTAGACCCAGTCTATCTCCAAGGGGCCAGGGCAGGCAGCGAGCACTGGTATGAAGCACAGAAGTTCGCCAAGGAGTGTGGGATTTGTGGGGAGCAGGCGGTGGAAAAGACGGCGAGATAGCCTTGCACAAGAGAAAGAAGAATATCATTAAGAAATAAAGGGCATCCAATGGAAGTAGAGGGGAATGTTTAAAAAAAAACTGAAAAATGGAGGGGAAAAATAATCAAAAGGCCTAAATATCCCCAGTTTGGCTGAGGAATTCAGCATAAAGACAGCCTTTTTGGGAAAGAAAGACAAAGCGCTGCCTTTTCTGGAATTCAGGGATACAGATGTCTCTTTTTGGGAATTGTTTACACCTGGACACCAGGGAGTGGACTGAACAGCCAAAAGAGACTGAGGTAACTTTGAAAAAATCCGTGTTGGGACTGTGGGTTTTGTTTTATATTATTTGTTTATTTAAATACTTTTTTTTTTTAAATGAAGCAGCTAGTGTTTGAAGAGCTTGAGCTCGGTAGAATGAAGGTACATTTTTAGGTTAGTGGTAGCGCTATTTATCATTTTTAAGACAAATTTGATTACCCCGGTGGGAATTCATGTCTTCAGGGAAAGCTGCCCAGTTGTCATATTAATCATTGCTTTTAGTGTTTTCATTAGGGTTTGGGGTTTTGGTTTAGTATGAGATATTCATTTTTTTTTCCCCTTTTAATTTAGCTTTCAGTTGCCCCAGGGCTTTGGCCTGGTAACCTTCGCAGAGTGTTTTTCCTTCAATCCCTTTCCAACCTATGAATTTTATGATGGCCGTTAAGCCGTAGTACTGCCGTTGCTAAAGATCTGTCACTCCTTCCACTGATGAGGAATTGGTGTTCAATGGATTCTTTCTTGCAGGAAGAAGAAATAACGAAAAAGTCACAGCATAAAACTGAATTTTTACAGTTTTAACTACGAAGCATATTATGTTGATGTTCTTCCAAAGCTTTACAGGGCGCTGCTTCTATCTTCTTCTGTTATGGTACCATCCTGATACCTATGTCACATCCCAAGAATGCCCTGTGCTTGGTGAAGAAACCATGAGTGTTTCTTACTCTAACCAGTTTGCTTAGAATCCTGGAATAGTTTGGATCGGAAAGGACCTTAAAATTCATCTCATTCCAACCCCCTGTCATGGGC
>NW_009719232.1:798-1034 GCF_000703405.1 Apaloderma vittatum | reverse complement strand
AAGGGACACGTGCCAGGGGGCACCACGTTCCACCAGGATGGGGACGGTGACTCCCAGGGCTCTGCCTCTGCCTGTGAGAGACCCAGCTTGAAAGAAGAGGCAAGAACCCCACTGTGGGACCAGGGGGGTCCCTCTGTGTCCCCCCCCACCACGGAGAGCTGGGAGAGGCTCTCACTGGCCGAGCGGGTAGAGAGGAACCGACGGCTGCTGCAGGGGGGTCTGGGCCTCGCCGGGGC
>NW_009719232.1:0-405 GCF_000703405.1 Apaloderma vittatum | reverse complement strand
ATGAGGTGTTTGGGCCAGGAAGGGGTCCCTGCCAGGACCCTAGGGCAGGAAGGGAGCCGGGGAAGATGACAGGAAGAGAAATTTTCTCCAGGTGCTTAACAGGATCGAGGCATGTGTAATCTTGTTGCACTAATGATAAACCTTAGAGGTACAGACTAAAAATACAGAGGTGGGACAGGCAGGTGAGCTGGGCAGCAGGGTGCAGGCTGGGGGCTCAGGGGCTGCAGGGGGGAGGCAAATGAGTGGGAAAGACCCTGCAGTATCGTGGTTACTGATTCTGCTCTACTCCGGCAGCTGGGCTGGTGCAAGGCAGAGCTGGGGATGCTGTGCTCCTGGGGAGCAGGGACAGCTAAAAACTGGGGTGGGGGGAAGCCTGGACCCCTCTTGTGTTGCACAGGGGGCTCT
>NW_009719231.1:3980-4374 GCF_000703405.1 Apaloderma vittatum | reverse complement strand
CGGTGCTGTCCCATGTCCACCACAAACCTTGATGGCTTAGTTCCAGTAGGTCATTACCAGAACTGCACTATTCTACGTCCTGCCAGGTGCCACAAATGGGGAGGACAGCTCAATAGATTAATTAAAAATTTTATTTAGAAGATAATACTCTGAGCAAAGGTGTTTTCCTCCACTTTAATTTGTCTGAGGAAAAAAAACTAGGTCCCCCTGCTCCCATATGGATTTTGGCCATAAGAAAGCTCATTCCTTTAGTACCCTGAAGCCCACCAGCACTGATTTCACACAGAATAGAATCAGAGAATGGTTTGGGTTGGAAAGGACCTCAAAGATCATCTAGTTCCAACCCCCTGCCACCGGCAGGGACACACCCCACCGGATCAGGTTTGTTCAAGCT
>NW_009719231.1:0-3853 GCF_000703405.1 Apaloderma vittatum | reverse complement strand
CCCCAGGACCCCTCGTCCTATCCCTCCAGGCCCTTGTCAAAAGTCCCTCCCCAGCCTTCTTGTGGCCCCTTCAGGCACTGGCAGGCTGCTAGAAGGTCTCCCCTCTCAGAGCCTTCTCTTCTCCAGGCTGAACAAGCCCAGCTCTCTCAGCCCGTCCTTGTAGAAGACGTGCTCCAGCCCTCTGACCACTTTGGTCGCCCTCCTCTGGACTCGCTCCAACAGCTCAATGCTTTTTCTTTACTCCATGCTACCCTACACCCTGTGTTCCCAGAGGTATCTCCAAAGGACCCTCAGTAGCGTTTCTCTTAGTACACCTAACTTCCACCTCTTTCTTAGAACATCTGTAAAACCAGCCCAGCATGTCCTTTAGCAGCTCATACCAACTTCTCCACCCATTTTCTTCAAAGCTGCTGGGATAACCACGCCTGCCTGAAAACAGATTCCCTGACAGGGAACGATCAGAAGCAAGACATTTGAGAGCCACACATGACCAGAAGGTCCATCTTGTAACAGAAAACTACAGAGGTGACAGGAAGAATACTGCTCTGCAGGAGGAAGACTCCTCTGGTTCTTTCTTCATGATAAGATGAGCAGCAGATGAGCCATCACAACAGAGCATTTAGTAAGTGGAAAATGAACTGAACGTGAACTAAACAACCCTAGACTATTCTACAGAAGATGTAGCAGTAACCAACAACACCAAGCCCAAACCCAACCAAAGGAAACATCTGTAAAGATCTTACTCATCATAGAATCCTAGAATGGCCTAGGCTGGAAGGGACCTTAGCGATCATTTAGTCCAACCTCCCTGTCATGGGCAGGGACGCCACCTCTCGACTAGACCAGGCAACACATGGGGACCGAGCGGGAATTGAACCTGCGACCTCGGTGTTGGTCCTTGTTGTCAGCACCGCGCTCAACCCACTGAGCTAACCGGCCCCCTAATTATTCATCCTCAAGAGATTCCAGATCAACGTGACCATGGGAATTGGACAAGTCCGGATCCATCATTAGAGAAAAGAATAACCTTAAAAATATAATTGCACCTATAATTTATAACCTTTTTGGATAGCTCAAGGTCTGGTGGGAAGACTGCAGGCTGGGTGAAGAAAAAAATCAAGTTTTTTTCCCCTATTCACTTCCCTTCCTCCTGTATCTCCAATTTTTAAGGCACTCACAAATCACGAGCCTCTGCCTCAAGTTGAGGAAAACTTTTCTCCAGCGTGTGTGATCAGTCACATCTCACAAATCACCCACCACACGCACGTTCCCACGTATTTATACGACACACACAACCCCACACACACCAAAACTGGGCTAAAGCGAAGCCTCTGACTCAATCCAACTCCTCATCCTGCCGCCTGATTTTCGGGAGCTCTACCAGCCGGCACTCGGTGACCCGACCTGGAGTTCACGTTTGGTCAGCCCTTCTGATAAATAGTATTTTCCAACCCTGAGGTTTCCAAGTGAACTGTAATTTTCCACCTCTTCAAAGAAGCTAACCCTTCTCTGTGCCCTGGATGGCCTTCAAAGATTTTATTTAATTTTCTCTCAGCATTCTCTTATATTAAGCCTCCTTCTAAGATGGCAAAGGGATTATTTTTCTACCAGCTTTTTTAGTAAGAAGTAGCAGCAAACTTAAAATTTATCACCTAAAATTAAAAATAAAAATAGAAAAAAAAAGAAAAAGAAGAAGAAAACCCATTAGACAAAAAAAATCAAGAATTCCTAACTCAGCCTGATATTAGTTGTGAGAGTAAAACAGAAATCAAGACCATAATTTCTAATGACAGTTTTTTTTTTCCATATGAAAGTTTTTTAAGTGTTGGGGTTTGGGTTGGTTTTTAAGGGTGCCTTAACACACTGATCGCAGCAGCTCTCAAGACTGCATCTCAGGAAATCTTTTTAGCAGCAAATAAAACAGAAAAGCCCTCCTAAACACAGTGAAATGGAAGAGAGAGGAAGGGTGGCCACATGCTAAGAGGGTATTAAAAAAAGGCTGAAAAATTCCACCTCAAAAAAAAAGTCATAGGACACAAGAATTACCTTCCAGACTAGACCTGCAATTGCAAATATTGACATGCAATTAATAAATTAGGAACTTAAGAAAACAAACAACAAAACAAACAAGATATTCACCTCAAACAGACCCTATAGAAAAATCATTATTTTTTTTTTAATTCTTGATGTTCTTCCAAAATATCGGATATCAGCGACTTATCCCGGTATCTCAAAAAAAATGCCACATCTCCCCTGGTTGCTGGCGGGGTTCCCAGGTATCCAAGCCCTCAGCCTTCCACTCAGAGGACTCCTCATCAGCCAGAGGACAACCCAAATGTATTTCCAAAGCCTGGCAGAGGAAACGTCGCTGCCACCAAGGCTTGCTAGAAATAAAAACCCAAGAAACCAAAAGTCCAGAAGAACCTCTGAACCATGTCCAGTTAAGGCAGCTCCAACACCAATACCCTTTAGGAACAGCACAAAAAATAATATATTAAACACGGGACTCACGGAGTGAACATTTTTCTTCTTTAATCTTGATGAAAAACTCATTGCAAGTACAAAACCTTACCCTGGAAACCTGCATCAAGGTCCAAGGGCTGAGGACAAAGGCTGGACTTGATCTATTCTGTGATCTATAGGCTGGACTTGATGATCTAAGAGGTCTTTTCCAGCCTCAACAATCCTGTGATTGCACAAAAATGAAGCAGGTTCTTCCCCGTGGCCAAAAGGGCTCCGACTGAGCACCAGGACCATCTGAGCCACCACAAGTCATCATAGAATCACAGAATCATAGAATTACCGAATCATAGACTGGCCTAGGCTGGAAGGGACCTCAGAGATCATTTAATCCAACCTCCCTGTCATGGGCAGGGACGCCTCCTCTAGACTAGATCAGGCAACACATGGGGACCAAATGGGAATCGAACCCGGCACCTCAGCGTTCTCAGCACCACGCTCAACCCACTGAGCTAACGGCCCTGGAAGCCTCTCGAGGAACAACTGAACAAATTTTGATTTTAGCTGATTTTCAGGGTCTCAGAGGTACGCCTGCCAACCTACGGCCGCGTTTCTACAGGTTGCATTACCTTCATCTTTTACACCAGATGCCTAAAAAATTCCTCAACTCGACATGAGCAACCCTCGCCTGCTACAGTTCTGAAGTTTTGCATTTCCCCTTGGCCCTACTTGTGCCTGACCCTCAAACTCCACAAATTCCACCTGCCAGAATGCGAATATTCCAGTGGTAATTTAGGAAGACAGAAATTAAAATAATAAGCATCACCAGGCTTTTCGCGGCCAAGAGGCAAGTTTTGAGATTTCTTGGTGACTTAAAACACCTTAGTGCCTCCCTCTGAATAAAGAGAAGAGAGTGAGAGTATGTTATATCTCAGAGTATATATAATGTCAGATAATACAGTCTCAAATCTCCTACCCATTTACTCAGATTAAATGTTGAAGTTATGACAGCACGCAGGGGCAAGGGAACATATGGGGACGTGAAATACATTGAATTTCAAGAGAACAGTGCCTTTAGTGAAATAATGCCAGTTGTGAATCGCAAGTCAGCAAAGTCAGGGAGACCTTCCCATTTGGTCAAAGGAAAATAGGAAAATATACAGAAGTCAAAGGTGCAGCTAAAAACCCCAGACCTAGGAAAAACACAATGTCCCTTAAAAGTTTTGCTTCCAATACATCGCCTGATGCGGCCAACTGCAAGGAAATCATGGCCCAAACAATAAAACACTGCAAGACAGCTATTTCTGCCTTCAAATATCCGAGATACTGCAACTCCAGCACCTCTCCACGTGTTTGCTTTGTTTTGATTTGGTTTGATATCATAGAATCATAG
>NW_009719230.1:0-5055 GCF_000703405.1 Apaloderma vittatum | reverse complement strand
ATATATATATATATATATGTATATATGAGAAGTTATCATGGAAACCCAGATGGATGTTTAGCTCTTCTCTACAGTGGTATCTTTTGTGAAGATTGACAAAAGCAGCCTGACAAGAAGCCTCGTACATATCACATGCTTTGTTAAATTTTAACAGTAAAATCCAGTTACTAGATATATACCAAGGTCACTACACTGCATCTGTGGACTTAAGAATACTTTACTGCTTTACTAGTTTATTGTGAGGATCTAAACATTAGAGATTGTGAGGTATTTGCTGGTAAGATTGCAAGGACTGGGGAGATTTTTAGCAATATGTTTGCACAGTGCAGCAGAGCACTACATGGACACCTCAAACTAGTGCCAGCCTAAGTCATCACACAATGGCTTGAGCTGGAAGGGACCTTAGAGACCATCTGGTTCCAACCCCACCACCGTGGGCAGGGGTCACCTCCCACTAGACCAGGTTGCTCAAAGCCTCACAACCTGGTCTTGAACATCTCCAGGGAGGAGGCATCCACAGCCTCTCTGGGCAACCTGTGCCAGTGCCTCCCCACCCTCACAGTAACGAAGTTCTCCCTCGGCAGCACGGTGCGATGCGCTAGCAGGTGCGGTCACTTGTTTAGCCATTAAAAGCAACATGGCTGTGTCAGCTGGGGTCCCTGCCGTTATAACTGTATTGCAGGTTCCAGGGCTGTTAGTGATAGGATGTTTTAGCACTCCCCTTCTTCCTCTGTTCTGCCACTCTACTCAGCTTGGGAGACCCCTCCCTGGCAGCGCTCCAGGCCAGGCTGGACGGGGCTTTGGGCAACCTGGTCTAGTGGGAGGTGTCCCTGCCTGTGTCAGGGGGTTGGAACCAGATGGCCTTTAAGGTCCCTTCGAACCCAAACCATTCCATGGTTCTTCTGATGCTATGACATAGCTGAGCCCCTGTCCCCCACCCTTGCACAAAATACTGAATTTTCTTATATGTTCTGGCACTTCCATGCCAGCTTGGCTCACAGGTTTTTCCTACAACTAGCTAAGCAAAGCAAGGTTTATAGGAAGAGATGACATCAGGCCAGTTACTGCAAGGACTAGAAAGCTTTTGGGCGCAGGAGCCCACTTGTGCTAGTGGTGTAATAAGAACATAATCCTTAATACTCATGAGTTACTCGGTTCCAAAAGAATAAGGTAAATTTAGCAATATATGAAGGCACAGTTTAGTAAAATGTATAAGGTTTTAATCTTTTCCTGTAATCTGGTAAAACTTTAGAAAATTTCCTCTTGATCTGTTCCTGCAGATACATTGACACAATGCAGCGTAGCATTCCATAGAGAGATAGCTCCAAATCACTGAGCTCAGGTGTGCGGCTTAGACATTGTGGAATAAGTGACAGGACAAAAAAGGAATGGGATGTCCTCGCCAGTCAACTTCCAGATATTGTCTAGTAGAAGGCGTCCCTGCCATGGCGGGGAGGTTGGAACTAGGTGATTGTTAAGGTCCCTTCCAACCCAAACCATTCTATGATTCTGTGATTTTCCTCTTGATGCTTGAGTGGACGGGCCTCTTCAGGCCCTGGTTGCAGCGCACGAGTTGCTTGCGCTTTCCGTATTTTGACCTGGGTTCCATGGGGTAACCCAACGGACAAGCAGGGTTAGCCGACAGGCAGAGCGCCCTGTGCTCATGTGGCTTCGCTGCTTCCGAAACTGAAGGTGACTGTATCTTGACACAGATATGAAATTGTGCCTGTAGACGAACCCTGCATCTAGTATAGTAATGAACTTCTGTAATATTTCTTGCTATTTTTGGTGGAGTTGTTACTGGAGGGAGCAATACAGTCTGCAGCTATAAGCTGTTATGGTTGCTTTTATGTCATAAGTTTTACAAAGCAAGTGATGAATTTACAACAATAATATTTTGAATACATGTTTGTTGAGAAATTTTAATTTTTTTTATTATGTTATAGAGGCTGTTATTCCGTCTTTTCCATTTATCTACAGAGGTGGTTTTTTTTTCTGGAGGCAATTCTTCTGATTTGCTCTAACTGCTGCATGATTATGTATGGTAGCTAGGTCTTTCTTTAGCACAGAACACTGGTTTGTGTTTGCATTGTGAAAAATAATACTTATTTAATGATGTTTTTACCTCCTTTCACAGAGTACAGATTTATCTAACACAGAACATGGAAATTTCACATCTTCTATTCATGAACTGGAACACGAGAATGTAAGATTACAAACCAGTCTTGTTAAACTACAAAATGACACTGGAAGATCGATACTGGGTCGCATGGATACATTCAGAGAGACAGAGCACAGCTACCAAACCCATTCAAAGACACAAAATGGGGAAGAGAGGTAATAGTTAGATTGCACACCTGTATGAAATGTCTTTTCAGTTTGGAAGCATCTAACAGGGCCAAACTCTTAAGCCTTTTTTTTCTTTTTCTGTTTCTGTTCATTCAGATCTCCCACCAACATAAATGTCAGGCCTAGTCAGAATATTTGTAAGAATTTCCGACATTTTTCAGGATGGCTAACTGAACTTGGCAATAAACGAAGTCCCAGAAATGTTTGATCATTATTTTAATATTTGTCACATGAAACAACTTAAAAACACTTTCTATGTGCTGCTTCGGTTATTCTTAGTTCCAGCTTTGGCAAAACAGGACAGAATGTATTTTTACTGCCAAACAAAAACAAGACGAGGAAAGGATATAAAAGCCAACATGAGAGGTAACTGCTCCCCAGGAGGTCATCTTAATAAGCAGTTCGAACTACAACCCCTGCTGAAAAGCTTTGTGTCCTGCCAGTTTCATTTGCTGGAAGTTTCATTAAAGGTATTTTAAAGCCTTGTCTAGTTTTGGTGTTCTTGGGTGACCTGATTTTAAAAAGAAACATTATTTCAGACGCCCTGAATAAATCCTTACTATCATAAGCTCCTTGTTAGGGAAAAATAGTGAGACTTAAGAATACTCACACTCGTAGAAAACATTGTAGTGATGATTTCCTTCTTATTTCCCTGTATTCAGTAAAGCATTGGATTCTCTTCCAACGTGCTATAATCATGGAATTACAGTAACAAAAACTCCCTGCTAAACAATACAGAGGGACAAAAATTAGTAAGAACCTAAATATTTTGATCATTTCTTAATAAAGAACTTGTACGATAGCACTAACGTAGAACAGTTCTATGAACCAAAGTGTAAATAACCGGAGCCAAAATTGTACAGGTTAGGATTGGAAACTCATATATTCTGAATGGCAAAATCCAAAGGGATTTTCTTTCTGCAAAATAGAAAGGCATCCCATGATATGTAGCTACATTCTTGCCTAAAATTTCCTTTTATGTACACTGTTAAGTGCTGAGGCAGTGTTCATCTGTATGTGAATGTACGTAAATATTTTATGTATGTATGTACATATATATGCGTATACATATACATAATACACACAGAGAATAGATATAGATATGGAATTGGCAGGTATGACTGCTTTCCTACTAAGCTTCAAATGATGTTGAAAGGTTTGCTGAAATAAATATTTACAAACTCAGATACAGACTATATTGCACCTGTAGGTCTTGTCATTGCACTAAAAATCGGTCAGTGCAATTTTTGCTCACGCAAAAGAGCAAAGAGATTTTTGCGCATCTCGCCTTCAGTGAGAAAAAGTAAGATTTTTTTGCCATTTTTCTCAGGAATTAAACTTGCTGTACATGAGGAACTGCAAAATTTCATTCACGAGAATTTAAATGTATGAGGCAATAGAACTGTGCAGGTAATTTGCAGGATTTTGATTTCAGAGCTATTGGGAGAGAAAAACCTGGGAGAACTAACCTTTCTTACAACAGGAATCTCAACTTGAACACAGTTTAAGTTTTTATTCTAATTATTCTGACAAAACAGTTATTTTGAGACTGGTTTGCAGGATCTAAAACATGCATTTGATTTCTTAAATGAAAAGCTATTTAGCTAAATAAATACATATATAGATTGCAAAATTCCACATATACTGTGTGGAATATCCACATCTGCCAGCCAGTCTCTTTAAGACTGGACCCTCTCTCTGCTGTCAGCTCCCTGTTCCGAAATATGGAACTACCTCAAGATTTTCTCAGAAAACTAAAATTAAATTTTCAAGCATCAAATGTATGCAGATAGACCAGGCAATTTGTGTTGATTGAGTTAAACTCTGGAGTATGTTTTATTTTATTGTGAGCATAAATCATGTTATTTCTGTTTTAATTTGCAGTTTTGTTTCCATGGCAATTATGGCACTGCAGAAAGGGCAAAAAGACTTTTTTTTTTTTTTTTGCATAGCAGAAAAATAGAAAACATGGAGTTCGTGCATGGGAGGAGTTGTTTGGGTTCTAAATAGTAATTTTTGGAAGCTGTACTTTTTGCTTTTCCTGTTTGTATTCAGAAACCTAGAAGGGTTTGCACAACAGACAAAATATGTATTTGACCAAATATATTCTGTAATATGTGTCAGGCCTTTCTCACGGTAAGTACTAGAATCCTAGGCATGGGCAGAGCTGTTAGTTACACAGGAGACCTCCAGAGAAAAGAAAGGAAATTGCAGGAAGTTACACGGACGATTTAGAAAGACACATGGAAGCATGGAAGGCATCGGGCTGGAAGGGACCTTTAGAGGTCAGCTACCCCAGCCCCCGCAGCGAGCAGGGGCATCTCTAACTACACCAGGTTGCTCAGAGCCCCATCCAGCCTGACCTTGAATGTCTCCTGAATGGGGCCTCCACCACCTCTCTGGGCAACCTGTGCCAGGGCTTCACCACCCTCAGAGTAAAGAACTTCTTCCTAATGTCTAATCTAAATCTACGCTGCTCTAGTTTAAAACTATTGCCCCTTGTCCTGTGTTTCACCACGATTTCTTCTTTCTTGCAGTATAGGACAAGTAAGTTGCTGAATGGGGCCATGTCCAACCCATAACTAATGTAATTAATTTCTGTTCTCATACATGATAATTGGCTTACTTCTAATTGCCATTTGCAACAGCTTTCCACATCCTCAAGACTTCAATTCTTATTTTATTTATTTATTTATTTAATTTTTA
>NW_009719229.1:4204-4413 GCF_000703405.1 Apaloderma vittatum | reverse complement strand
TGCCACCCTCACCTGCTGGCACGGGGCGCTCCCACACGTGTTGGGACCCTTTGTCACCACTGTACACAAGGACAGCGTGCAAACAAGTCCCAGAGCAGCACTGCGAGGGGCAAGGACTGTCCCTCTACATCCCCTCCATGTCCTGCCCCGATCCCCCTGGCTGTGGCATGCAGCCCGGCACACACCGCACGCACCGCCCTGCGCTGAGG
>NW_009719229.1:3546-4170 GCF_000703405.1 Apaloderma vittatum | reverse complement strand
CAGGAACCAGCAAAACTGCTCCCAGATCTGGTTTTGCACGAGAACCAGCCCAGTGTGGTGTGACCCTGGCCGTGCTGTCACCCCTAATGCTCCATGTGCAGGTCTCTCATGCGTTGGCATGCTTTGAAAATGTTGGGAGGTAATAAAATAAAGGGAAATCTGGGCTCAAAAGTACCAAGACACAAGGCAGTAGGAACACCCTCCTGTAACCAAATACCTTTGCCAGGATCATTTTGGCCACAACGTCCCTGGCGTGGACATCAATGGTGCAGATTGTCATGATCTTCATCCTGTCTCCGGCCGTCAGGTTTCCGATGAGCAGTGAAATCAGTGCGTTGAGCTGAGCCCTCTGAGGAAGGCAAAAAATGACGAACAGAAGAACAGAAACATGACGGCACCGCCTGCCCATCTCCCCGTGAGCCCCGACTGGACCTCGCCTCATCAGAGCAGCAGAGGCTGCAGGAACAGCTCCAGACCGGCTTTGAGAGATGCCAACCTGCTTTTTCTGGTAGTCTTTCATGGCGTTCTCGTAGCCCTCCTCCAGCCTGGAAAAGGCGATGCCGACTTCTGTGGTCCACCAGATCTGGGTGCACGTCAGAGCGACCTGCAGCAAAACCATGGGGA
>NW_009719229.1:2776-3218 GCF_000703405.1 Apaloderma vittatum | reverse complement strand
CGGGGAGGGTGGGCTGCGCTGCAGCCGCGTGTTTGCGTGACTCAGATATTGCCGCAGCGCTGTTCTACACCCGTCACACAGATCCCACTTCGGGGGTGGTTTTTTTGCCCAAAAGGCTTCACAATTGCATTTGAAAACTGCTGCCAGGCTGCTCATGCGCATCAAGCAAACGTTCGTCCCTGTCCCAAGCCCAACTCCCAGCCCCGCAGGCAGAGGCTCCGTGAAGCCCGACTGACCTTCCCAGACAAGTGACAGTCTGCATCGAGGGGCACGAACTCCTCGTTGTTGCTGAACATCCCCAGGGCAACCTTCAGCGGCTTTTTGTCCGAACTCAGCTTGAACTGCAGTTTAGCCAGACTGTCGAAGAGCTTCGGCAGGTGCCGGCACACCTGGGGACAGAGTCAGAGACTGACGTCCCGCCGAGTGACCCTGCTCAGGGCCG
>NW_009719229.1:2240-2750 GCF_000703405.1 Apaloderma vittatum | reverse complement strand
GGGCATCAGGGGTGCAGCTCCGTCCGTTCAGATGAGAAGCGTTTCATAACGGCCGTAACAAGCTCACAAGGACTCGCCTCCACACTTCACACACAACCCATACCTCGACTGGCTCGTTCCCGTTAGATAAGATATCAAGCAGGTCTGCAGAGGAAACAAAGTAGAATCTGGGAAAAGCCAGTCTTTTGGTCTCGAGGTATTCAGCCAAAGCCTTCTCACAGAGCTCCAATCTAGCAGAGAACAAGGGGAAAACCTGCCGTTAAACGCTGCATTTACTAGTTTTGTTCTTTGTTAAGTGCTTGCTGCAGTGACACAGATGTCACCTTGGGGAAACCAGGTTCTGCCTTTGGCCCAGCCTGTGGAGACCTCGCCACAAACCCCACCAGAGCAACCCAAACCCCACCAGAGCAACCCAAACCTCACCAGGACAACCCAAACCCCACCAGGACAACCCAAAACCCACCAGGACAACCCAAACCCCACCAGACCAACCCAAACCCCACCACAACA
>NW_009719229.1:0-2123 GCF_000703405.1 Apaloderma vittatum | reverse complement strand
CCCCATCAGAACAACCCAAACCCTCCCAGGACAACCCGGGCTCCACCACGGGACAACCCGAACTCTACCACGGGACAACCCAAACCCCACCAGGACAACCCAAACCCCACCAGAACAAACCAAACCCCACCAGGACAACCCAAACCCCACCAGGACAACCCAAACCCCACCAGAACAACCCAAACCCCACCAGAACAACCCAAACCCCACCAGAACAACCCAAATTTCACCTTTTCTGCAGCGCTTCCAGCTTCTTGTAGAGACCAGGCTTGTTTGTAGCTTCAATCACGTTGGGAGTTGTAAGGGCATCAGCCATAATTTCCTGCAAGAGGAAAAGTTCTTCAGCTCCACCCAAACCAGCGGCGAAATCTCAGGGTCTGGGGAGGGACAGGCTTCGCACTTTGAAATCTTGATCAATCTCATCAAAATGCTTCGAGTCCTCCGGCAGCTGACTGCGGATGTCTTCGGAGCCAATGAAGATGCTTTCCAGGTGACTCCATGTCCTCTGCACCTCAAACCAGATGCTGATAACAGAGTCAGCAGTCGACAGCTTCTGCTGCCAGCTTGACACCTTCTGAAGGAAGAAGGCTAGGTGCTTGGAGGTCATCAGGTTCTGCAGCTGCACTTGGTTGTCCTCCAGTGTCTCAATGAGCGCCTCGTCCAGCCTGAGGAGCATGGTGCCGGTCCTGGCATGGGGCTGGTGCTCGAACTCCATCGCAGCCCAGGTCGTGTCCAGAGTGCTCAGCACCTGCAGAGGGGTGGGAGAAAGGAGCTCGACTCTGGGGCCCCGAGTCCCAAACCCTGCGGAGGGCAAGGCCGTGGTAGAAACGCCTCCACCGGGGCACGAGCTCCAGGGGGCCGAGCTGCAGGAACACAAGAGAGACACCGAGCCGCACCGGAGCAGGGCTCTCAGCAAAGCAGGGAAGGAACCAAGTGACATTTACCTTCTCCATCCCCAGCTCTTTCATGGCTTTGTCCACGATGTCACGAACCTCATCCTCGAACTTGTGCAGGTTCAGCTGCAGCAGATCCCCGAGGGTTGTGTCCTCAGACATGGTGAAGTTCACCTGGAGCAGAACCAGCACCGTCGGGGCATGGACTCCCCTTGGTGGAGAGGCAGCCCAGGGACTCGCCCAAACAAACTCATCAACACTCGTATTTAAAGACCCTACACAAATATTTTTTTATACTCTAGCTTTTAGACCAGACACCCCTGAGGAATGCAAAGCTCAGGAGCCTCCTGGGCCAGGCATAGGAGCCAGGGAAGGGTGGGAGGGCTGGGAGCACCTTGGTCGCCTGCATGAGCTCCTGCCAGTGCCGATTCCTGATGGCCGGGCTCTGCAGCTCGTTCACGGCACGCAGGGACGTTATCATGTTCTTCACGCTGTTGTCCAGCCCTGTGAACGCATCCCAGCTTCTCATCTCCTTACCCAAGCTCCGAATGTCTTTAGCAAATTTCTTACAATCCATATCCATCTGCTCAACGTTGATATCCTTCCACCTGGTAGTCTTCCAGTCGTCAATGGTCCTGTTAACCTGAATTCGGGAACAGGTTATCACAGGACGTGTAATCAGGAGCAGCATTGCTGCCCAGGATGAAGAGTAACGCACCCAGCACCCACACCTCCCCTGCACCAGCAGACCTGCGCTAATGCTGTGACAACTTGCCCCGTGTCTCAAGGCAACGAGACTCTTGGAGGAGCTGCAGTAGCTTCGCACCTTTGGCTGGCAATGCCCGGCTGGCGCAGGGGCAGGGCCAAGCCCAGGGCTTCCCGGCAGACAGCAGCTTGTCACAGCCTCCGAACTTCAACACTGTGAGGAGCAGCCCAGAAACCTGCTCTGCACATCCCCGTGCTGGCTCACAGACAGCAGCACGTACCAGAATGATCATGTCCCAGAGAGCCTTCAGCAGGCGCGCCTCCCTGCGGCACGCTTTGAGCTGTCTGTAATCTGGGACGGACACTTCGAACAGCGCGGCTGACTCGGACAGGGCTGCCATGCTGCTCTCCATGGCGGCGATGTTCTGATTTTGCTGGCCGGAACAAAAGAAAAGGTCTCAGCCGGGGACTGTGTGCCAGGGACACGTCTCCTACCAGAGCAACGGCTCCGTCCCCGCTGCAGCA
>NW_009719228.1:11016-20140 GCF_000703405.1 Apaloderma vittatum | reverse complement strand
CGGAGCGGTCGGCGTCGGGCAGCACACGTCGTGTGCCGCGGTTTGGGCCAGGGCCCGAGCCCGGTCTGATAAAGCCGCTCCGAGGTTTCACAGCGACGTCTTGCGAACGTGCTGATGTTTATTCCCTCTCGTCTCCCAGCGTTACCGTTGTATTGGTCTGTAGTTTTGAAGTTCGCAAAGGAGAATATGCCTCGCCGATTCCATGTGGCTGTAATTGCGGAATAGCTTGTGCTGCCTGCAAGGCAGGGGCTTTTTTTGAGTTTTTTTTCAACAAGACTGGAACAGTCTCCCCTTTTGACAAAGTGAGTTAAAATCTAGACTGGAAACAGGACAGGAAAGCGGATGTCGGAGTGTAGCACGACCACAGGTGGTTACCCTAAGGGATGACGGTTAGCTCAGTCAGGCGAGCGTGGCGCTAACAACGCTAAGGTCACGGGTTCGATTCCCGTTTGGTCCCCATGTGTTGCCTGATCTAGTCGAGAGGTGGCGTCCCTGGCGACAGGGAGGCTGGATTAAAATGATCTCTGAGGTCCCTTCCAGCTAAGGCCATTCTATGATTCTATGACTGTGTCTTATGTGGGATTCTGGATAAGATCAGGAGTTAACTGGAGCTGCTTACATCTCTTTAACTGGAAAAATACTCTGTCTTGGAGCTCTTTCTCTCAGTCATTCCATTCCTGCCACGGGCCTGCTTTTGAGCTGCAGAGTTCTAGCGCTCAGCCCCCTGGTCCTTGTCAAATGGGATAAACTATGAAAGAGATAATAATGATTGAGCCTTGGAAATAAGGAACAGAAATCTTTTTGGGCGTGTGTAAGAAATGACCCAGATTTCATCTGGGGACGGAGGTGGAAGATTTAGGGTGGGCCCTGAACTTAAGGAACGCTTTCAAAGCCAAAGTGGAAATATGTCATTGTTCGAGGTAGCTATTCAAGTGGTGACATCAGTTGCAGCTAAACTTTGCGAGCCCTATAGAAAGTTATTGTGTCGCAACATTTGGCCTGGACTTGCAGCTATCCTTGAAGTATAGGAAGAAGTATAGCCTTTTGAGTCTCGGTTGTTGCAAGCCTGCGTAACTTCATTGCGTGTCCTGGGGAATTGTGTTTTCAAGCGATCTAGGAGGCTGCCAAATGAGAAGAGAGTAGGAGCTTAATAATATAAAAGCGCTGATGATTTTCTTTTTTTTTTTTTCAGCCAGTACTTCTCTGGTCTTTTCAAAGTTCAGCGTGATTAGGTGAAGTTAGCCTCAGACAGACCGCTGCGCTCTCTGCGTAGTCCACGAGCGCCTTCTGAAGAGCGCAG
Source organism: Apaloderma vittatum (assembly GCF_000703405.1). Taxonomy (NCBI): domain Eukaryota; kingdom Metazoa; phylum Chordata; class Aves; order Trogoniformes; family Trogonidae; genus Apaloderma; species Apaloderma vittatum. Next base: position 18,840 of record NW_009719228.1, on the reverse strand, counting down.
AACAGGAGACTTGTTCTGCGCTGGATATGTGTTCGGTTGTTTTGTTTTTGTAAGGAAGTTGCGTAAAGGATAGTCCTGCCGTCTGCCGATACCTCGAAGGGGAGGCTGCATCTCCTTTTTTTTGCAGCACATTGTAGTTTTTGGGTAAACCTTGGTTTATAACAGATGGCAATTCCGTTGCTGAAAGTGCACCGGCCTTGCCATAAGAAGCCTTCCCCTGTGGTCCCCTCCCCCCAGTCCTCGTCTCCTATGAATCTATTCTTGTTGGAGAGAAGGGACGTATGGCCTGATAACGCTCGTTGCAATTGATGGTGGCTCCTTCCCCACTCCCAGTCTGACTCCACCCCCTGCTGGGGGTACATACATGCTTAGAATTGAGCGATCTCACTTTCTCCCAGGTAGGCTTGTACTTGGCCCTTTTGCTGTCACTTTTTTTTCGTTTTGGTTGCATCAGCTGACAGAAAGCTGTACGGAAACGCAACCCTGCAAAGCTGGCTTTAATGGCAGAGTTATTGTGGAGGAGTTGACGGTTGTGAGTATGACAGGCTCTTGGCACAAACCATTTGGATTTCAAGTTACTTGCCTTAAAATGGAGCAAAGGCTTTAAAGGGGCTGAGTTGCCTCTCAAGCGTGTGCCTGGCTCCTCATTTTTTTTTTCCTCTTTCTCTGTGTTTTCTCCCTGCCTTGAGGTGTATGTAGATGAATGCTACCTCGTGCATGTGGGTCGTTTCGAGTGGGCTGGATAACGAGATCTTTTGAAGTTGGCCAGAGCCTCCCAGTTTGTTGAGATTGGGAAGTGTTGGGAAGAACAGGACAGAAGCTTGTTGCTGCTGATATACTGGAGTCATTGGGCCGAGGCTTTGGTCACAGAGAGAAAGGGCAGATCTGACATTCTGGACCGAGCCGGGTGGGTAAGCAGACGGCTCTGGTGAAGGAGGCTTCCGAGAAGAAGAAACAGCAGGCATTGCTAGTATGGTGCAGCAGGGAGTGATCTGATGTTGTTTCTCCATTGAGTCTTTCGAGTATGAAATTTGTTCACTGGGAGAGCTGCCTCACATCTGTGTTGGGAGGAGGAGGCTTAGTTTTTGATGGGCAGGTGGCTCTTTGGGGAGTAGTACATACGTCAGTCAGATTAGTGTCCGAGAGCCCCTGCCACCTGTCGTGGAAACAGACTGGAGTGTCTCTGGGGCCTCATGTCAGAGTCATTCATCCTCTTTGAAACTCTCTGGGATACCTTGACCACTGGGAACTAACGGAGTTCTCCTTTCGTAGAGTTCAGTGCAGGTCACATTTGAAGAGAGTCCTCAGTTGCCACCAGCCGCAAATATAAGTCGGGTGACGTGCAAGGAGCAGTCGGACCACCGCATGGTAAGGCTTTGCTGTTCTGAATTCTGTGGCGTGCGGTTTCTCGGTTGACCGACAGCATGCTCTGTGGAGATTGTCAGGGCCTGCCCGATGGGGACGGTGGAACAAGCTGAGGCCTGTCGTTGGGTTCAGAAGCCGGTTGACGGGCTCGTAAGATTGAGGCGCTGGGGCTGCGCATCCGTGAGCTCCGTGGAGGCCGTGTTGGTGGAGCCGGGGTGTACGGATGCCGAGCCTGAATATCGAGGTCCTACAGTGGCATCACCAGCATGTCTTCACCGCCTCGCGTACGGAGCCTGAAATGGCAGGTTCACGGCAGGAAACTGGATCTGGCTGTAAGCCTGATGTTTCGTTTCTGCCACGATGGGTGCCTGTTGCTTTTAGGGGTGTTGCATCACAGGGCTGCCTCTAGCTCAGGGTATCAGCCTGTTGTCTTCCTTTTCTCTCCAGGTGCTACACTGCCATCTGTCAGCTGAAGTTGTGAAGTTCCCCGTTTCTGTTACTCAGCAGTCCCCAGCCGCCGTTTCTGTGGACACCTACCATGTCACTTTGGCTGCACTGCAGACTCAGGTAATGCTCGTGAAAAGCTAGCCATGGAACTTGTTCTTTTACCTGACCTCACGGTGACCGAGGAAGGAAGACTCGGTTTAGTGCAAATAAAGGCCTCGTGATGTCGGAAGAAGCATCGTGCTGTCACTAACACTTGGCAGGATGGCAAATATTCCCAATCTGTGTGCTGAGTCGTGTTTCCCAAGTCGTCCTCTGCAGATCGTGGCTACGTAACATAGCCGTAACAAAATCCAGAGAGGTCTGAGACATGACAGCGTACTGTACTGTGGTTTTAAGCGTTTAAAAAGCAAAAGGTCCATAGAGTTCAGTTCCCCTTGTGGCACCGCAGACAGGGGAAGGTTCGGCCCGTGCAGTCGTAGTGTCCTGGTGGCTAATATGAGAAAGAAACCTCAGGTGAGGAGTTCTTTGCTTGTCAGCGCTCCCCTTAGTACCCTCACAAGCGTAGGACAGAATTTTTCTGTGTATTGAATATTGGAAGTGCTTCTTCCGGAACCGAAGCTCTGTGAAATTGCAACGGGTGGTAACTCTGTAGTCACTTACTGGCTGGATTTACTTCTCTGGAATATGATTTTTGTTCCTGTCCTGAAGAACAGCTTGATGCGTCTCGCTCGGAGACCCCGTGCTTGTTTGCGCTTTTGGCAGGCAAGGTGAAATTAGAAGTAACTCTGCGGTCGCAGAAGCCAATCCCGCGCTATTGCAGGTACTGCAGTTGGAAGATTGTTCCAATACCCCTTTGTTCTCGGAAGCTTTATTAAAATTTTCAACTGACATCAGATTGTCCCGGTTCAGTTTTGCGCCTCTGTTCCGTGGCTTCTCTCTCCCCTCGGCGTTTAGAGTGCCTGCCAGCTGTCTAGTCGCTGGCAGCAACTGTGGTCACTTTTTCATCTCTGCGGGTGGCCTTTGTCACGTCTCATCCTATTGCTCTTCTGCTTGCTTGCATTTTCTAGGTCTCCTTGTCTGTGCCTGCTGAAGTTTTGGGGTGATTATTCTCCTGGAGACTTGCGTGCGGTATTCTAATCGAGGTCTTGCTGCTGCATCGTGAGAAGCAGTAAGGTTACCGTATGTCTGTCGGTGGGAATACTTCAAGTACGTATTCCTAAGTAGGCCTCTCCTCTTTTATGCACCTCTTGGCGGTGACTCACCCGTGTCCCAGAACTGTGGCTTTCAACTGACGACCTTTGGTGTTCATAGTAAATGAATGCCAGTCTGTCAGTCTCCTTAGAAGGATGTTCAATTTCATTCCCTTGTTTTCACTAGCGATAGCGGGTCAAGCCTGTTCCTGTCTGTTGCGTTAACCAGGCCTCTCAGGCGTACCGGCATGTGAATTTTCAGCTGGACTACGGGATGGCGTAGCAGTCTGGTTTGTCGCTGCAGACCGTTGGACTCGAATGAGTTTTCGATCCTAGAGACGCATCGCCAACTTTACAAACGGTCGTGCTTAGGTTTTGCAGCGGTTAATTGGCGTAGCTTGGGAAATATCCCATGTCGGTGCCCAGCTCCTCTTTCGCATCGTCCCGCAGGCTTTTTCTTCAGCCAAAGAAATAACCTATTGTTTTTTCCTTTGATGGCACCTGAGCGTCCAAAGGCAGCGAGGAAGCTAGATCTAGCAACAGAGCGATGAGGCTTCTGCAGCTCCTTCTTCCCGTAGGCCCAGGACCGCTTGCGTTCTTGTGTTCCGTCTCTTATCGTTGTGCTGGCATGAGGGCCTTTCGGTTGCTGAATTTCAAGTGGGACAAAAAGCATCCGATGGAAACAAAAAGTGTTCCTGACTATGGGTATCTGTTCTGGGTCAGGTGGAGATCCACTTGGAGGAGATACAGAACGAAGGTCTCCTAGTGTCGTGGATGTTCGAGGGCAGACCGAACTTAAACCTTTCGGTTCTTCCAAGACTTCAGCCTCGTGAGGTGAGCGGCAAGCAGTGGGAGGCCGGACTCAAGCGGAGGAAGGGCGGGAGGGGCAGCAAGAGTGTCGAGCCGGGAGGAAGGCTACTATGGAGGGGAGAGGTTGGCAGTTTGTCGTCGTGGCCATTTAGGGCGAGGGAGGGGCTTCTTTCACCCTGGAATCGACGCTAGCTCAGCTCCGTCAAAACGGCGCATCCTCGGGAGGGCCAAAGTGTTACCGCCGTCTGTTGTCCGAATTCGGAGAAGCGGCTGAACGGGAGTCTGCGTAGCAAAGTAGGTTTTCTGTCTACATGGGTCCTCGTGCCATTGTCAGATGTGGAGCTGCAAAATGGGCTGGGTTGGTTCTAGTCTTGCTCATTTGTTTGTTTGGGGTGTTTTGGCGGGATTGTTTTGGCTGGTCGGTCAGTTTTGTTCACCTGTGGGTTTTTTGAGAGATTAGCCTGTGAACCTGTGAGTGTTAGAAATTTAACGGGCTGAATGTGCTCGCACTTCTGTGATCTGAATAGGTCAGTTAATTTGTTTGTTTTCTTGGCACCCTCACTGTTCTATCCGAGTAGATGTAAGAATTTGGCTGTTCTCCCAAAATGGCGGTAGTACAACCTCATGGGGTGGTGAGGGTGTGGCAAACTGTAAAAGCTATATAGTCTACACATTTGCAATGGGTAGACTACAGATGCAGAGGCATAGTTTGTCTCATGTGGATGATTTACGTTTGCCTACAGCAGTTACAGGGAAGGTTGAAGCGCTGGGGAAAGCGAGGGCAGGGTATAGGAAGAGTATTGGGGAAGTTATTGCCATGAGAAACTGTGTGGTGTCTTAGAGGCTCGAGAGGCAATTGGAGCAGTATAGGGAGAAATTGTTTCTTCCTTGTTATGACTTTCCTGCATTTCTCTTGATTTGTGGAGAGAAGAAAGAAGGGAGAGCGGATTTGTCCACCATAAAGGATCTGGTCGAAGATACCATTGTCAGCACGCAGCCGGCCATGATGGTGAATCTGAAGGCCTGCACCGCTGGAGCCGGTGCGGTAAGGCTCTCTCTTCGTGTCTTTCTCACACCTCAAACGCTGTTGCCCCGGGGCTCGGGCAGGAATCCGACGGTCGAGACTCGCTACTCGGCAGTGGCCGCATCCCGGCCCGTGCCGTCAAAGGCGTTTGGGATACTGAGATGCAGGCAATAGGGAAATTGCTGCTCCGAAGGGCGGCTTTGTTTGTGCCTTGTTTCCCGAATGCTGAGGGCCAGCTGAGTTGAGGTGGAGCCGGACCGCCCGAGATGCATCTGTTTTGGCAGTCTCTCTGTAGCGCTGAATGCCGACGCCTCGTCCAGGACAGCCTCGTCAGGCACGGACCGGGCCGTGGTCTGTCATCTTCCGTTGTCCATCTGGCAGCTGACAAGCATGTTCTTGCCCGTGTCTTTTTCCGTCTGCCTTAAATTCCCCATCTGGACTAACACGGGGGCCTGCCGGAGGCCAACAGCCCGGGGAACCCACAGCATCTCTTGATGGCTTTGTGGGTATTCCCCTGTGTTGATGTGAGGACCTCCTTAGTTGAAGCGAGGACAAACGTCACACATCTGGCTGCTGGCGAGTCAATGATAAAGGCACCGGTCTCGCTCTCATCGTTCCTCAGGTACTCGGCAATAAGTTGACTCGAGAGTCCCCATCCAGAGCAGCAGCAGCCCCTCTGTCTTCTAAGCTGTTGCTCCGGAATCTTCGAGTGCTGAACTTGGGCTGCCAGGGGAAGAGAGGTAAGCGTGCAAACATTGCTAATCCGCAGGGGCAAGCGTGCAGTTGGCGAGATCGGAGCGAGCGGGTGTTTTGGGTGGCTTTGAATGGGAAAGAGGGGTGCGCGTCCGCCGAGCCGCCACCTCTCATTGATGAGTGCACCCGTGCGCTCTGTGCCTCTGTTGCAGGAATCGGGGAGATACGCTGCGTGGCAGAGCTGGACAGCCCCCTGCAGCAGAAACGGAGGAGGTACAGCCGACAGTGCCGGTGCCGTGGCAGAGATGGAGTGGAATGAGGAGCTCTTTCTGTAAGTGTCTGCCCTCCCGGCTGGCACAGTGTTGACAGACTGTCACGGTCTCTGGGTGTCGTTACCTCTGGGTGTCGGTAACGGGTGCGGATGGCACAGAGGCCGAATCTGAGCTGCAGGGCAGCGTGTGCTTGCGCTGACATCAGCTCCAGCTGGCGTACGTGTTTCCCGCTCCCCGGATGCTGTGTTTTAACCGGTTGGGCAGAAGCCCCCATCGTGGGTGGCACATGGGAGCGGCAGGTACAGAATGCCTGGAGCGATAAATCCCAGCTTTCCAGGCAGATTGCTCTCTCGACTTCCCCAGGCAGCCTACGCAACCCTGCAAGGGACACTAACCGGAGTTCGCTTCTGCGTAGTTTGTTGCCCCTTATCTTGTCCTCCGCCGTAGCGCACGCATATGGAGCTTTCGGAAAGGTGACTAGGTGCTTGAGATTTGAGGGAGGGAGTATACCGAATGGGAGTGTTTGTTCCATGGCCGTTTTGCAAAGATTACTGTCTTTTTCTGTTTCAACAGGGAGTTGGGGCCTAGAAGCAAAGAGCTAAAGCTACAGGTGCTGGGGAGCAGTGATGGAGGGGCAAGTGAGTACGGGAAGCTCTAAGATGGATCGTGAGATGGGGAGACAAAAATGCCTAAGAGACTTCTTGTGCTTTGAGCCTGCGGCGTCGGTACAGTGTATGATGAGCTCTGCAAAGCGTTCTTCGTGTCTGATTTCACATGAGCCTCTGACTGTGGGGAAGTAACTCCGGAGTCTGTTCTTGGTGAAATGTTTCTACTCTGGCATTTTTGGAACACGGGGTGAGGTTCTCCTCGCCCACCCGTCTTCACCCTGAAGTGAGGAGAGGGATGGGCGATTTGTCCCCGTGTGTCCGAAAAGCTTTGCGGAAGGGTCATAACTCTGGCCGTTTGCTCTGTCGGGGACTAACGGCAACGTTTATTTTTGAGGGAGGCCGTGCAACAGCCACCTCTTTAAGGGAGGTGATAGCTGGGTAGGTAAAGAGGAGGGGAGGAGTACTGCCCGCCTCGAACCTGGGAGCTGCCGGGGTTACGGAGTTCTGCTACTCAGAATGGTCTGCAGGGCCGCATCTCAAAAGCAAAGGTTGCCTGGGATACATCTGAAGACGCTGAGGTCATGGGGTGTGTTTTGTTTTCCTGTTCCTTCTCACAGATGTGCTCCTGGCACATACCACGCTTTCACTTGATTCTTTGGGCAAACAAGTGTCTGGGAGACAGGTCTGCTCGCTGGCCCCGGGAGCGGGAAAGTCAATGGCGGCAGAACCTACCATTATGCTTGAGGTGAGCTCACGACTCCCTAAGCTCAGCACAAAGGCGTGCCCCGGAAGCCTTCCCGATGCGAGCCTCAGGCCGGAGACAAGCGTGACTGAGCCTGGGCTCGTCACGAGGGACCGGGAGACTCTTAGGCTGAGGAGAGTCATTGCCCGGCCCTCGGTCCCAGAGCCTCCCTCCGTTCAAGCGACACTGTAGCGAGGATGGCTCCTCGGTGCCCAGAGCGGTAGCTTTTGTCCCTTGTACGCCTGCCTTTCCATCTGAAAGGAAGAGAGCCTGCCTGACCTGCGCTTTACTCTTTGTAGCTGCTGTTCCAAGAGTCTCCTGCATCTCTGAATGCTCAGCATGCCACATCTCTGCGAACCAGCATCACCCCCACTAAGAAGGTCGAGATGGACCGGACCATCATGCCCGACGGCACCATCGTGACCACCGTCACCACGATTCAGTCCCGGCCCAAGGCGGACTGCAAACTGGGTGAGGCTGCCCTGCAACGAGCCTCATGTAGCAAGGGGCACAGACTTGGTTGCGATGTTCCCGAGGCTGCTCGGGCAGGCGGTAGCAAAAGCGTTTAGCTGTCGTACATCGCAGTCATTGCAGACCCGTGCCTTGCGCAACGCTTCCAGCTTCTGGCTCGGACCGCGGGCATCGTCGTCGTTCCCTGCGCACCTTGCAGCAG
>NW_009719228.1:10295-10970 GCF_000703405.1 Apaloderma vittatum | reverse complement strand
GCCCTGTGTTTGGGGGAAGGTGAGCGAGGGACAAGCCTCTCCGATGCCCTTTGGTGGCAGGAGGTCTCCACCCTGACCTTATGCTGTACGTACTGAACGCAGAGCTAAAAGCTCATTGACCTTGTTCGTCAGCGATTGTTGCTGCTTGCGGTCCCGGTGAACGTGGTGCTGGATGTTCTGTGAGGTTGCACCAGGGAATAGCATGCACGGAGTCATGTGATGGGCCTGCTTCATGTTTCTTTTCCCAGCAGGCTTCTTAGTACTTTGTTGCCGCAAAGGCTCGCCGAGCAAGCCTCCGCAGGCTCTCTGCACGTGTTGGAGGCTTTTTGGGGGTGTGTGTAGGGGTCCACAGTAGAGTAGTGAAGATGCCGACGCTTCGTTTCCAATTATTGGTGTCTCTGTATCTCTGCCTCTCTTTCACCATGAAGATTCGCCATCGAGGTCACCTTCCAAGGTGGAAGTGACTGAAAAGAAGACAACGGTGCTTTTGGAGAGCGGCTGCCTTCACGGCCCCTTGCCCGGCAGTAGCGGTAAGTGCTTGGAAATCCAGGGCTCGCTCTTACTGGAGCGACTGTTCCCCGGTTTTTCTTGGGGAGCGGCACTCGGAACGGGGGTCACTGAACTTGTCTGCATTTGCTGTGGGAGCCAATGTCCGAGTGCCTGAGCGAAGTCAGG
>NW_009719228.1:6677-10264 GCF_000703405.1 Apaloderma vittatum | reverse complement strand
GTGGGTGGGTGGGAGCGGGTAAAAGAAATTCCCCCTTGGCCGTCCAGTCCGTGACTCCGGGCATTTCGTCGCTCGACGCGAACGCTCCAGGCTGTCCCGGACCCAAAGAGGTTTGCTCGCCCTGTACTTGGGGCTCTGATTGTCGCCGGGACAGAGCGCTGCGGCCGTTTTGTCGATTTGCTGCCGAGGCTGCCCAAACTCTTGGGAGCAATTGGAAGTTTTTGTTGAGTGATAAGCCCGGTGGGCAAGCAAAACTTTCCACGTGTCTAAAAGATCTGAGAGCTGTATGGAACTTCTTTCCTTGGGTTTATTTGGGCAAGCCTAAAATAAATTCTTTCTCTACCCTCATGCACGTGCCTGCTGGACGGATCGTGGTCAGCTCGTCCGTGCTGAAGGTTGCTGCTTGAAGCGTTGATATCTTTCTTGTGCTCAGGGGATAGCCACCTGCCTAACGGCTTGGATCCGGTGGCTGAGACGGCGATCAGGCAGCTAACCGAGACGAATAACAAGCCTGCCAAGAAGACTCCAACAAAGCGTAGCACGCTGATCATCTCGGGAGTTTCCAAGGTCTCTGGCAGTTAGGGGTTTCCATTTCCAATCTGGGAGGGTGTTTCTAGGGATGTGTGTGTCAAACCGTGCTGTCCTGCGAGGACCGATGCGGGACGCCTCCGGCACAGATGAACTCGCTCGGCACAACCCTTCTGCCACTTCACAGCGACCATCAAAGGTACCTTGTTGGTCTGCAGGGCAGCTGTCTGTGGGAGTTCATGCGGGACAGCTGCAGAAAGCGAGGCTGCGGCCGTAGCCGGTCAGGCGTGTTGTGGAGAATCTAGGAAGTTCTCCTTGAATACGCCTACGGGAGCGAGGGAGGTACTGCGGAACGCTTTGGCGTCGGCCATGTTCCGGTACGTTTCAGCAAAAGAGTGACTTTTTTGCATCGACGCTGTCTAGCAGTGGCAGTCGCAACTGGAGCGTCTGTACGTAGGTGTGGATGGAAGAAGAGAGATGAATGTGATCTTTTAGACTCTCTCTTCCTGATCTTCTAATCCCCCCTACAGGTGCCTATCGCTCAAGATGAAATGGCGCTTTCCCTGGGTTACGCCGCATCCCTGGAGGCCACGGCGTACGGGGATTCCGCGGCAGAGGGCGCAACTGACCGGATGTGCGATTCTGCCCAGTCGTCGCAGCTGCCAGAGGCGTCGCCGTCAGGACAGAGGGCCAGTCAGGAGCTGGACGACGCAACGCGATCGGACATCTCTGAGAGACCGTCGGTGGAAGACGTTGAGTCTGAAACTGGCTCCACGGGAGCCTTGGAGACCAGGAGCTTGAAAGATCACAAAGGTAAGGAGGGACCTTTAGACGGTAGCTAACGTTAGCCCGTTGTACTCGAGAACAGTGCTGTCCGAGTTGCTCACCAAAGCACGGGAGCTACAGCTGGCGTTTGGCGTGGTGAAGAGAGGCTTCTGCCGGAGTCTGGAAGAGCCCATGTTTGCCGGGCTTCCCGCTGGAGCAGTTCCAAACTCCTCTATTTGCAGGTGTCTGACTCCTGTGGCCTTTTCGGTTTCTACACTTTCTTAGATGGGAACCTTACGCGACTCGCGTGTTCCCGACAACCCGTTTCCTCTCCCTCGCCTCTAGGTCTGCAGACGAGGCACGTGTCCGTAGATAAAAATTCCTCCTCGGAATTTGGTCGCCTCTGGCGCAGAACCCGAGGTTGCCCAACAGCGTAGATCGTACGGGTCTCGATGCTCTCCTTTCTCTGTTTGTGTCAAAGCAGCTAGTGACTTTGATCGGTTGTGCCTTAGGACATCCACAGAAACTCTTTGCTTTTAAATGATAGAGCGGGCCTGCCCTGACCGAGCTGCTGGTCTGGACTTTCCAGACCCACATCAGTTAGGACGATAGCGTACTTTGAATGCGTTTGCTTGTGGCCACCGCTGTTTCACTTAGTTACGAACTCGGGTAAACAATCACGAGGCAAGATCCTGTGCGCTCGGAGTATGAGAGCAGGACAAGTCTCGGGGGTCGTAACCCTGGTTAAACCAGGTACGGGTTGAACTGTGGTGGCCCGTTGTTTGTGTGTCAGCGGGTAGAAAGGAGCATGGCCCAGATTCTCGAGAGACCAGTCGGGCAGGGAAGAGAAGGGAAAAGAAAGAAATCGCTCTCCGTAGGAAACGCTGTTTTCACTTTGTAAGGTGTCCAGGTTTCGGATACGCCTTTTTGTACTTGTTTAGGGCCTCATCCCATCCCATCCCACCGGTGTGAGTCGTCCGGAGCCATTGCTAGCGGTTGCCTAGCGATTTGGGCATCTTGTGAAACCACGCACGGTTGTTCTGGGAGCTGGATGACCGGCCTTTTTCCCTGCAGTGTGTTCCTCCCGGTGTCTCTACGTGCAGATGTACTTACGTACGAGTCTTAGCTTTCTATTGCAATTTTGCACACTCCTGCTGCAGGGAGGACGCTGTTGGGTAAACAGAAGCTTACGCAGAGGCGATTCGTGACGTTGTGCTTAGCAAAACGGCTAGTCGGTGTCACGCTCCGTCCCTAACGCAGACTTTGCCTCACGCTCGGGAGCTGTGGTTTTGTGGCCTGCCCCCCTTTTTTTTGCGGCCCTGCCCCGTTCTTCCGCCCCTCGGGCCGGAAGAGGCCTTTGCCGCTTGTCAGAGCGGCTGGGCACGTTATAGTCCCTGAGAGTTGCCAGGGCAGCGTACTATCGTGGTTTCTGTCTCCTTCCTTTCTGTGTTTGCAGTTAGCTTTCTTCGGAGTGGTACCAAGCTCATTTTCCGGCGAAGAAGCAAGCAGAAGGAAGTGGGCCTGAGCCAGTCCCACGATGACTTGTCCAACGTCACTGCCAACTCAGCTGCCAGGAAAAAAGCCGGCAGCTTCTCCCGACGCCTCATCAAACGCTTCTCCTTCAAGTCTAAATCCAAACCCAAGGCTAGCGACGGCATGACAGCAGGTGAAAACTGAGAACCGAGAAGCCTGTTGGAAAGATTCCGCAGAGATCCTTTTCCAGTCTCTTGTCTTCCCACTCCACGGTATGTGTGACCTGCAGTCCGGTTCCTTCCGACCTCGGCTGAGGGAAGACGCCTCAGCACTTTGTGCCGTCTGGGGAGCGGAGGTGGTGAACCTGGGGCTTAGGCCTCTTGTCTGTGTTGGCTTAGCCTTCTCTGACTGTTGTACCCTGTTGTGCTCTCCCAGAAAATCCAAGTGGCGTGCCAATCCCCGCAGGGGTCCCAGGAGCCCCGGAAGCGACTCTGCCCGCATAGCTGTCCCGCGTTGCCGGGGAATTTTAAGCAGGGCGGTGGGGGAGCGGCTCTCAAGTCGCAGCCCTCAGACTTAAAGATCAAGGAACTACCGAGTTAGCTACATTGTCAAGAAGCGTGGGATGTAGCCTCGATCGGCTTTTCCAACGCGAGCGAGCGTCACAGTTGCCGGCTGTCTAAACCCTCTTGTTGCTTCTGCTCGGTGCTGAGGCCGTAACCCGAGCGAGGCGTGGCACAGCGCGACGTGTTTCTGGGCAGTGAGCCGTCAGAAGAATGGGGCTGTGCGTTCTCCACCCGGCTCTGCCATTGGAACGGTCTCCG